>NC_140258.1:7804192-7834192 GCF_949987555.1 Borostomias antarcticus
CATTCAAGTCAGATACTCATCTAACTGTAAAATTCGTTTAAGCATGGTTCACTTGAAAGGGCTAGCTATGAAAATGAGCCAATCTAACATATTACCGCCCACAGTCATAACTTACTTCAGATGGATCTCTGAGGCCTAGTCTAGAGATAATAGGGGTTCACAAACACTTCTGACCTTATCTACAGAATTATCCTCACTCTCTCTTTCTCTCTCTCTCGTGCACACACGCACACACACACACACACACATGCGCGCGCGCGCACACACACACACAGATACTAGAACCTCTCCCCTCTCCATGCTGCGGGACCTCCTACCAGGTGGCAGGTGTCTACCTGCCTGTTGGCACCACTTCCCTACAGGCACCCTGTGTGTGTGTGTGTGTGTGTGTGTGTGTGTGTGTATGTGTGTGTGAACCTCTCTCCTCCCCTCTCTTGCCCAGGTACAGCCCCCTGGCCTCATTCTGTCATCCCCCCTTCCTGATGCAGATTGGCCCCTGCATGTAGAGTCTGTGGAGGGCCCGTCTCCAGCTGCCTGCACAGCTCCACCACACACACAAGGCAGGAAACAAGAGGGAGGGGGAGTTAAAACACTCTAACGACTGAGATATCAGAAGGTGTGTGTGTGTGTGTGTGTGTGTGTGTGTGTGTCTGTCAGGAGAGCAATGCTGAAATAAAAAGGCATTGTACTACGACAAGAGTGCTCACTGAATGATTTTCTAACAGATGGATGCATTGCTTAAATCCGAAGCAGCCTTGGGTGAAGGTATGTCTTTATGGGAGTAATGATTTGCTTCCAAAGATAAATCATCCACATCGGCTGGGAAATAGATTGCGTTGTAGAGCATATTATGATCAAACATTCCAGTTAAAGTCCTTAGACACCTTCATTAAAAATCACCTCATTGTTGCCTTAAAAAACATACACATCTGGAATACAACATACGGTTTGAATTTAAGAGAAGTCCCTGTGATTATATATCATTTGAGCATTCCTCAATCTGGCACTTCATGCTCAGAGTAATGTGTTCATGGGGATACAGTACTGTATGTTTATAATGTTGATGCCGTGTAGCAAAGGAATATATACCTCAACTCTCAGCTTCTCTCAAAACAGCGCACCTATGAAATGGTCCGCTGACAAAACTATTTCCTGATATATGGCAGGTCTATTTTGATGAACAAGCAGCTTTTGTTGCCTACTTCTGAGAAGTGAGACGTTTCTGCTTAACTCTCCAATTTCCCCCTCAAATGTAAAAAAACGGAGAGGTCCAAAAACGCTGCAAGTTAAACTTTAAGCCAATGAAAAGAGCTCTTATGAGGACTCATGGTGAAACGAGTCAGGGGCTTCAAGAAAGGTAAACGGACAACTCAGTCCTTTTATTGACAGACAGACAGACAGACAGACAGACAGACAGACAGACAGACAGACAGACAGACAGAGAGAGAGACAGACAGACAGACAGACAGACAGACAGAGACAGACAGACAGACAGACAGACAGACAGACAGACAGACAGACAGACAGACAGACAGAGACAGAGACAGACAGACAGACAGACAGACAGACAGACAGACAGACAGACAGACACACAGACACACAGACAGACACACAGACAGACAGAGCTAAGAATGATTCAAATAGTACACAGTTACACTACATAAATTATAACCGGATCTGCCACAAGACTGGATTTAACTCCGGTCCAACTCATTTGACTGACCCTAGAGATTATAAACCAGTGATGTCTGCTACTATCAGTGCTAGGGATTGCTGCCACCCAGTGGTGACCACGGTGGCCAAATGCCACAGCCCATTGTCTGAACACATGGACAAAAGATCTGCACAATATACCGTCTCTCCAAAAGAGGACAGTCCACCGTAGTGTGAGCTATTGTTCATCCTTATTAGCTCCCAAGGCGGCCAGTGCAGTGCCACAGATAGATAATGTTGACCTGGTAAGGTGAAACGACCTCAGTAAGGACAACGTGGTCGTACTGTGGCCGCACTGTAGATGACAGGCCTTCCTTTACCGGTCTCCGTGACACATGACTGCAGCTCTTAGTGCCGAAGACTCAGAGCCTCCGAAAGAGGAGTGCACAGTTTCATCTCTGGCTGGCTGGTTGCCTTGACATGCCACAACACTCCCCCCGCTGCACTGTGTGTGTGTGTGTGTGTGTGTGTGTGTGTGTGTGTGTGTGTGTGTGTGTGTGTGTGTGTGTGTGTGTGTGTGTGTGCGTGTGTGTGTGTGTGTGTGTGTGTGAATGTCTTACTTCGGCACACTGTGAGAGTCCTTGTCCAGAGGCCTTGAGTGTTCAAAGCACAGGGCCTCTCTATCCTGGGAGAGAGAACGAGAGACCCTGAACCGATAACAGACTCTTCATCCTCCAGGAACGAGCCGTTCCAAAGCTCTCCCTCCTTCCTCACTCCTCTGCTGTTGACGTCTAGCGGGGAACGATAGCAGATAACCACTGTAGCCATGTTCACCCTTAGCTACAACAACTGTACGCCGGCGGCCAATCAACCTTGTCGAAACATGGCTACACTTGTTGCTGGGTAACCCGTCTCACTGTATTTTTCTGAGGGAAGGGGGTGGGCGTCGCCCTGGCCCCTGCAGGTGGGTGCCGTGGCCTGAAACCAATGAGGTGGGCTGTGCGCTGAGCAAGCAGCAAGAAAACAGCTACACTGTCTTTCTCAAATATCTTCAAGGTCCCCCGGGAGGGATATATGCCCAGGCGGAGGTGTAGGTGGCAGGGAGACCAGACTGGCGCTTCACAGGGTAAGTCTGCTTCCTTCTGGGAACATTCTCTCTATATTGTAGCTTCTATCTCTGACCGTTCTGTGGATGAACTGAAAGACTATTCAAAAACAGTTGATCAAGTTGATTTAAGGGTTTTGAATAGCTTTATGTGTATGTGTGATTAATTAAGTCTTAACTTAAGATAGATATAGATAGATAGAACTTAGATATACTTGTGGGATTTGTTACGAATATCTATGTGCCAGTCAAAGTGATGTTCACTCAGTGAGGACTTGACTGTGAATGTGCTTTGACCCACAGCATTTTATTTCTATGAAACGACATCTCTAAGAGTTGACCTTGTGGGTCTCTGTCTCTTCCCCACAGGTTGAGGATCCCAGGGGCTCACTGGACTCGCTGTTCCTTTTTCCTATGCATATACCTCTTTGAGAAGTAGCTTTAAAGAGGCATAGGGCATGGGAAAATGGGGCTGCAGAGGTATTCCTCACCAAGCCCTGGCCAAACATCACCCTGCCAACCTCACCCTACCAACTCTGCTCATCCCTCCCCCCGAGGGACCACAACAGACAGCCCAGCTCCATACACTAACACCACACCCTGGACTCTGCAAGTTCTCCTTACAATCAGCTTTCATCTGCTGCAGACTTGTGGCTTTGTATGTTCAATTATGATTGCACGGCTAAAAAGTAAATATGTTCATATTTCTGTATTACTGAAAGTGTTTGTTGACTCCCTCCCCGGTGGGAGAATTTGTCTGCTGTTTCATTATCATGAAAATATCAAATCTATTAAATCGATGAAGGACCTATCCCTGTTCATTTGTTCTCATCATTAATATCACTTTCCATATACAGTCATTCCCTTTGAGAGAAAATATCATGCAGCACGTGATTTGCAGATGGTGAATCTCCCAGGATGTATTTATTTACATATAGGAGTGATGTTGTGATTGTATTGACCTGTGTAAATGACAAAACAGCAAAGCATGGATACAAGCACAGTATTCCGATTAGTCTCTTGACAAATACAATCAGTATGAGGTCAACCATTGCAGATCCAGAGGATTATAAGATGGCTAGGATGATGAATGTCTCTCTCATATACTTAGGTGCTAATAGGTTTCATATAAATAGGTTTATGGACACTAATCTTGATGTAAAACAGGTTTAGGAGAGAGACATTCACCACAGCCATCAGACCTTCTCCGGTTCCTCTGAGCCCCCCGCCCTCCGGCCAGCAGCAGCAGCCTGTGATGGGGCAGTTAGCAGCTGATCTGCACCCTCATACATTTAGATGGACAGTAGAAACTTCATCCAGTGTGTGCTGATGTCCCCATTAGTGCTTTAAGCTGTGGCCATGGTGGATGACATTTCAGATTGTGTGTGTGTGGGGGGGGGACATGAAAAGATGTCATTATTTAATGTCCAAACTGCACCAATAATGGATTTTGAAAATAAACAAATACCAGTGATAGTTACGCCTTAGAGAGAGAGATGGCCAGCCCACCTTATGATAAAGAACCAAGGTGAGTGGTAGCAGATTCCAAGGGTTTGAAGGTTGTCATAGAAGCATGTCTATAGACACCGTAGTCTAATACTGATACTAAAACATCTTGAACAATTCTTTTCCTACTGAATAAAGGAAAGCTGGAACGGTTTCTGTACAGGAAGCCAATTTTCTGCCGCAACTTAGAGGCTAGATTATCTACATGAAATTTGAAAAGAGAGTTTATCATCCAACCACAAACCAACATATTTGTACTGTGTGACTCTCTCAATATGCAGGCCATTAGCAGTTGAAAGGTGGAGTTGATCATAATCAATAATCCTGGCTCTAGAGAACAACATTTGCTAGGACTTTCTTTGAGAAGTAGCTTTAAAGAGGCATAGGGCATGGGAAAATGGGGCTGCAGAGGTATTCCTCACCAAGCCCTGGCCAAACATCACCCTGCCAACCTCACCCTACCAACTCTGCTCATCCCTCCCCCCGAGGGACCACAACAGACAGCCCAGCTCCATACACTAACACCACACCCTGGACTCTGCAAGTTCTCATTACAATCAGCTTTCATCTGCTGCAGACTTGTGGCTTTGCATGTTCAACATTCTGATTTCAGCAGCAGCCTGTGATGGGGCAGTTAAGACATCCTCACCTGAGCTGATCTGTCACAGATGGACCGCTGGAGCCTCCCTTGTCATTCAGCAGGGCTCAAATCCCCACCCTCATACATTTAGATGGACAGTAGAAACTTCATCCAGTGTGTGCTGATGTCCTCATTAGTGCTTTAAACTGTGGCTACGGTGGATGACATTTCAGACTGTGTGTGTGTGGGACATGAAAAGATTGAAAGGACAAACTGCACCATCCGGGATTAGGTCAATTGACTGCCTTATATGAGTGGATGATCAATAGGCCTAAAGTAGCCTACTATTACAACTACTAGCCTACTACGCCTCCAGGAGAATCTTTGGGTGAACTTCAAGCATCTACACAATAGGCATAGGCTACAGTGTAGATTATGATGCCATGTTATCTAAGATATGTTCTTCTGACCTAATTTTGACAGAGTTTGTTTTACTTTTTGTTCTTAGACACATTTCAAATGAGTTTAGACTACTGATCTGGGTTCCTTCACTAAGTTGTCCTAAGGCAACGGGTTTCCTCAGCTTTTTAAAGTGGGGGCTAGTTAATAGCCTACAACACATTAAGTGATAGGTTGACATCACAATGACTCATTGTTAGATGGATTAGGCCGATAAGCAATTTGATTTGATAGCCTTGGATTTCAGTGCAAAGAGTGCAGTCAATGCAAGCATGCAAAACAGGAATTTCCCATTTCGAATTGCAAACCTGTTGAAAGGTTCACAATTCTTTATGACAGAATGACTCAATCAGCCGCCTATTTAGCTGGTACTAACTAATGACTTTAACGTGAGGCAATATACACCTATGGCAGACTTTGGGGCGCCGTGCTTCAGAGAGCCTCTCAACTACGTGCGAACACACCGATTGCGGGACAATAGAGCTCAATGGATCTCAATGATCTTGTTGTTCCCTCCTCTTTGATGTCCCTTTGAAGATGCAAATCAGGCCTCGGAGACACTCGACGCAGACTAAAAATATTTACCGACAGCTGTAGGCATGCAACATGCAGACGCAATATAGCCCATGTGTTATCAGAAGACAACCGTCGGACGGTGTCGAATCCGTGGAGAAATTGTGTCTGTAGACTGAATTGTGAATCTGATGAATCTACAATGTTTTGATCACGGTTTTCATGGAGCCACGGGTCGAATCATGAAGGCTGCTCGGTTATCCAAAGACTATAGAACTGCCCATCCTCTCTCTGTCTCTCTTTGAAGTCTGCGGTCACAAATGAATACGCTGTTTTTGTTTGACACCCTGATGAAGGCCTGTTGGGGGCTGATACGCGTTGAACACGATTAGGCTAAACATGATTTAGCCCCATCAATAAATAGCCTACTTTTTATGATTTGTCCCCCTTCCTGAGCATCTGTGGATTTTTATTCGACACACCAGACGCGCTCCTGAAACATCTAAACAAGCTACGTTGTTTGCTAAAATGAGTAGGCCTAATCTCTCTTCTTAAACATTGCTAGAATAATGTGGACCACAGGTGAATTTGCTTGATTCTTGATTTATAATTGAGTTACAACAGCCTATTCCAGTAGCCTATGGCGACCGCGATGATAGGCTTACCTACCACTGGTTCAACTGGGCTTTCTAACTCAGGCTAAAAAGCACTTGGCAACTGAAACGTCGCAGTGTGAGTATAGCAATTGGTCCCTTATTTCTCCGAAACAGAATAGGCTATAGGCCTTTTAATTGTTGGTCACGTTTGACATATTCTTAAAATGTAGCCTACATGACCGAATCAAGTCAAATTGGCTTACTTCTATAGCTCTGGATCAAGAAGGGTAGTCTAGAGGTAGCCTTAAATTAGTAGCCTAAGAGAAGTAAAATCGTATGTAGGCTATCTAGCCGGTATAGGGCTTAGGATCAAGGCATGTATAGGCTGCAGGCTATCAGATCAGTAGAACTAGTCTATAGGTTATTTGGTGTAAATCACGGGAAACCACAAAGACTAGTAACTTACAAAATATTTTTAATATATTCTTGATAAAACGTCACAAATTAAAACATTGCATGTATATAGCCTATATATATATATATTCACAAGTTAAAGTGTACAATTTGTTTTATAGAAACATAGTGCTTTACAAATAGTTGCAAATTAAAGTCCCCTATAGGCTACAACCCTCTATGGAGTTTGGAGACAAATCTAGATCTTAAGATTTCGCAGCAATAAACAAATATAATACAATCTATGCAGGAAACATCAGTGTTAATCAGTAATAACATGCGGCCAGCGTCATTGGGTGGAAGGGTGGTTGATGAACTATTTTTTGCATGGGGAGTCTCTGTACGTGGTGGGGGAAGGGCGCATGCGCGCTCTGTTGGTATGCGGGGAGCTGTCCAACGAGCGCGCGGTGCTGAAACCTCGGCTGCGCAGGCGCGTAGACCGGAGGGGGCAGCATGGATGTCGGCGTGAAGAAATCAGTGAGCATGTTTTGGGCCTCGCGTTTCAACTTCATCCTTCTGTTCTGAAACCAGATTTTCACCTAAAATAAAATGCATAATGTCAAAGTAAATCACACGCCACTACGCCTACACGCTACAAAATGTCACAAGCAAATTGTCACCCTTAAAATATCACGTTCTTTCAGTTGATAATCAGTCCTTACCTGAGTTTCTGAGAGGCTCAGTTTCTCTGATATTTTTCTCCTTTGCTTGGCACCGAGGTATCTGTTTTTATTGAAGGTCTTTTCTAGTCTGCGGATCTGGTCAGAAGTGAACCTGGTTCTCATCCGCCGGTTGAGCGCAGACTCGCCCTCGCTGTCAGATCCAGACACATAGCCACAGCTATCTGGAAAGGTAGAACACATAGTTAAACGCCTGTCTATCAGTCATCCACATTCTTCACATTAAAGCTTCAAACGAGTGTATTATATATGAAGGCGAAAGTAGGCTAGGCTACTTACTATTTGGAGATACTGAGGTGAACTCTTCTCTTGATTCCTTTGCAAGTTCCTCTCTCTCAACACTCAGTATCGACTCAGTCACGGCACAAGGGGAACAGCTAGGTTCTGAAGGTATCTGAGACATTGGACTGCATGCTTCAACGTCCTGGGAATCCGTTTGCGTTGCATAAAAGCTTTGCGACAGCCATTCCACAGAGAAGTATTTCGCCATGATGTCTGAGCGTCTTGGTAGTGTGTTTGGAGGCCTGGGTCCTCATGCTAGCCTATATAGAAAACGCCCCTCTTCATTTGCATATGCGAAAAGTTCTCAACGGAACGATAGAAAACGCGACGGTCGTTGTAATTGAGGATAATAGATGCAATTGTCGGTTTTCACACATTCAATGGCCTCGTTGATGGGTGCAGGCGCCAGCAGGTCTGAGTAGGCCTATCCAAGCCCTATGTAGGCTACAGTCAATCGTCAGGTGATTCTGAGATCCAATTTGCCATGGTCCACAATCATACATGTCCAATTTGGAGAACTGGAAGGGGTTGGAAAGGGTTTCTACTATTGTGATGATTTGCTTCTCTGTTTGTATAGGTCTGGGCGTAATTAGGCTATAGCAAAATAACTGGTTGTCAAAATGTCAAAGAATTACCCCTTGATACATTTAGCTCATATTGTCTGGAGCCTATACTAACTAGGCTAATTTGTGAGACTATTAACCCAGATAGAGACAGAAGCGCCCAGCTGTCTGAAACGGCTGATTCTGCCTCACCAATTGTCTGTCTGACGAGGGGGCGTGGCCACCGTCAGCATGCATCAACTGAAAGTGACAGAATCACTTCTGTTCTCTCCCGACTTGCATTTGAATGGATATGTTTGCTAGAGAGGCTTAATGCAAAGACTTTCACGCAGTTGAGTTCTGGTAGTTTCTGCATAAACCAATAAAAGAAGCTGTTATTTAGCTGTTATTCTCCACAAAATGTCACTTTCATAGTAAACTTATAGCTACGATCACCGTTTTCATTTTTTTCTCAGTTGCTTAAACCATTTGTATGAAACGGTTTTCACACGGCCGATTCAATATAATCAAAACACCAACATTTTCCAATATGAGTAGCCTAATCAATATTGGCAAGATGTGAGTATCTGAAGCAATTCTACATGACAGCATATTAGGCTACATACTATTTTAGTCCCTCGTAAGGACTAAAGGGGAGCAAAGACAGGATTTTACTGTAACTGTAGGCCTACTGCTGCAACTGCAAAGTCTTCATCTTGGAGGGTTATGAAACAGCAACTGTTGACATTGTCCTTGCAAACGATGCCATTTGGCAAAGGGACATTCAGGAAATGATAACTTATGAAACAACTGTAGCCTACAAAATTCCTTTCCAGATGAGTAGTGATGCAGTGAAAGAGAGAAGAGGTAAAGGAGTCCAAGCCAATATTGTTTACAGTTATATTATAGTTCTGTAATCATTTGATAGACCTACTTTGTGGGAAGAAATATGAGCTGTCTTGACCACTGCATTCTGTCCCTCAGAGAGTAATGGAGCTGGAGGCCAATGTGGATGTGAATTGTATTTGTGAATGAGGCCTTCACATCCACATTGACCTGTGGGTTCCACCTCAACAAAGTGAGGAGAAGAGTAAGGCATTTAGTTGGTCAGAGAGCATGTATTACTGTAGTATTGTAGTTGGTCAGAGAGCATGTATTACTGTAGTATTGTAGTTGGTCAGAGAGCATGTATTAGCTACTGTAGTATTGTACCTGGCTAAAGAGGAGGCAATCATCATGTGCTCAGTCATCTCCACTGAAGGCATGACATGCCATGTCCCCCACCATAGGCCCGTACAACACTGAAAAACTGCTCAGTTTTCTGGAGGTGTTGTACAACACCATTGCCATCCAGTTGAAGAAAAGGGCTTGGAATGACAGGAGCTTCCAGCCTGTATGTCATTGTGTGGGACAACGTGGCATTCCATCACTCCCAACAGACCAAGGAGTGGTGTGAAGCTTGGCAGCAAGTGGGAGTTCTCTACCTCCTCCCACCATGCTGTAGCCTATATACCTTTCCTGAACCCAATATAACTTTTGGGGGTTGTATATGACCATCAACCCCATGATCGCATCAATGCTGCATGCCATGAATGGGAGGACTGCCAGGGGAGTAGAGGTTCTTCCCACAGCGCATTGCGAGGGATGATATCCACTGATGCTACAGTAGATGAACACCTGAGGCCACACAGGCAGGAGAGAATGGACTGATATTATCAATCATTTTGTTCCACTTGTTTTGTTGTTTTATTTTAATTTTATTTACTGTATTATTTTACTGTACAATCACATTTTGTTTCTGTGTATCATAATTGTCAATGTTGTAGTCATAGATGTAATTCATTTCATTGCTGTTCTAATGAAATTGTCTAGAAAAAAGGGCAATGAAAGTGATAGTTTTCTGTTGAGTACAATTATTTACTGGTTCACATAAACTGATAGTCATCAACATCAATTGTTTTAATTATAACCCTTTGAAATGAAACTGATCATATTGTCAGTTGCGCAAACTGTCAAACCACGCTTCTATTTTCAAGTTGTTGTGAAGAGTTATTTCATTTTGAGCACATTGCTATCCGTTTTGAGAGTATTGTGTTTTTTTTTGTTAAATAGAATATGATGGCACTGTGTTTTTATAGGCTATAATTTCCTTGGTTTTGCTGATTATTGGCTTTGAGCAAGAGAGTGTTAGCTAGGCGTTCCACCCACTCCACGGAAGTTGACTGTTTGAAGATCAGGCTAATTAATAAGAGTGCTTATGCAAAAAAGAAAAAAAGGGTTATGTTCCTACTTCTGTTTTGGACAGTAACTGTTTTGAGAAGGGTGATTCTGTTAAGATAATGGAAACAATCGAGAAAAACTGTAAGAGTGAAATACCTTTTACTGTAAATGACCACACGTCATTTGATATGGTCACTGGACCTCTGGTGATAAGCATCGACCGATCTACCGGTACATTCCT
Organism: Borostomias antarcticus; assembly: GCF_949987555.1. Taxonomy (NCBI): domain Eukaryota; kingdom Metazoa; phylum Chordata; class Actinopteri; order Stomiiformes; family Stomiidae; genus Borostomias; species Borostomias antarcticus. The sequence goes on from NC_140258.1 coordinate 7,815,023, forward strand.
ACTTCAAGGGACAGAGCCCAAGCAATCGCATCACAGAATCACAGTGCTAGGCCACCTCAGGCCAAACTTCAAACCTGAAATAGGTGGTCTTTCAGCACACAATACCTCAGACTTTCTGGAGCTGGTCCCGGGGCTCCTGTGGTACGCGTAATCTCATCAATCACCAGCTAAATTGGGACCTAATTGTTGACCAGATCTCCCCGTTATCTTACATTTGAAGTGCAGCGACAGGGACAAACAGAATTAGTTGACGCGCATATGAAAGCACAGCATGGAGCTACTGTCAACAGTGGACTGGCGGGGAGTGTCGCTTAGCCGGGCGCTGCCTGCGCAGGCGCACCATTAGGCTATGTATTGCAACCTTGATATGACTTCCGCTGTAACCACTGTTCCTGTCAATGACACTATGATCTGCTCGTGAATGAAATAATATAGTAGGCCTAAATGTGATCGGCCTAGGATTTGTCTTTGAGAGGATCAAGGAACAACGTTGATAACGTTGATCCTATTACGCCTGGAGTGAAAGACAAAGATACTAACCTACTGTATTACTGTATATGCCTAGTCCTGCATATAAAGATAATAAAATCAGTCATTCAATTATCTGAGTTCAATTATCTGAGTTCCATTAGTCAAATTACCCAACCCTCATTTTACAGAGGCCAACACTTGCAAAAAGGTTAAAGCTATTACATTACACGCATGACTTAGGCTAAGTAAGACGCAAGCTTGTGATAAAAAATAAACTTTATTGATTATAAATAGACTTTTCTCTCTCAACATCTTTACACAAAATATACATTTTGTACATAACACATCCGAACAATTGAACAGTGTGATTGCACTTATATAGGCCTACTGCAGATTTTAAGTTTGAGTGGATAGTTGAGTCTCTAGGGGTGTAGTTCTTAGTAATAATGCGGGCTGGACGTCATCATTTGCTGGGGCTGACGAGGAAGCATCTGTGGCATGGGCATGTGTGGCACCATGGTCTGCTGGTATAAGGCGTGGTTTGCCGCTGGGGCATATGGATGCTGTTGTCCACAGAAGCCTGGGTATTGGAAGGGACGCACGTGTTGAAACACCATGGGAGTGAGTGCGGGAGCCAGGTACTCTGCGCGCAAATCCATGACCTCTCGCTTCAGCTTCATCCTCCTGTTTTGAAACCAAGTTCTCACCTGAATAACAGAAAATACAACAATTAGAATCATTATTATGAATAATTACAAATAATATGACGCACATGAACATATTAAACTAATGGTTTATGAATGAACGATGGTTGATGAAGTTATAAGAGCGCCCCATACCTGAGTTTCGGAGAGGTTAAGCTTCAGTGCCGTTTTGACGCGCTCCCCAGCGTCCAGGTATTTGTGCTTGTTGAATATCTTCTCCAGTTTATGGATTTGCTCCGGGGTAAACTTTGTGCGCATACGGCGTTGGGCCCCGTCCCTCTCTCCCATGCCCTCCTCAACAGAGAGACATTCCGACGAGCCTACTTCACTCTCGTATCCAGAGGAGTATCCGCCCTTTTCTGAAACTGCAGCACACGGGGAACGGCTAGGTGAAGAGCAGATTGTTGAATGCAAAGATGAGTCCAGACTGGAACTTTGACTTGTCTCCTCAATAGAGTCCGTGCGATCAATCCGAGTGATCTTTGGCTTTGGTTGCAGGTAGACCTTCTCATAGGAGGTGGGCGCCCGAGGCTGAACCATGCAGGGAACATGGGGTTTACTCTGGGCCATCATATTGTCCACCCGTCCCCGGTCTTCTTTTGGTGTGGTGTCGTGATGACTCTGCGCCATCCAGTCAACTGAGAAGATTTTAACCATCTTTGTGCTATAGCTTTCTCTGTTGGTCAGCGAACAGACTCCAGCAAGGGTCAGAGTGTGTTGTGACAAGCCCCGTAGAAGGGCCCGCATTTATAGGCCCAGCCCTCGCCACATTTGCATCTGCAAAGGCGCGTTAACGCCTGATCGATTCCCAATGATTAGGGCTAATGGGTCGTTATTGAAGTCTTTACATATCCTACGAGTGTGTGAAAGCCTGGCGCCACCAGGTCTGTGAGAACCAGTTGAGCTCATACATTTGTCCGCTCCGAATGAAACTGTGATTCTACAGAAACAGCTGTATCGCAGAGGTGGAGATTCAGTAGACCGCTTTCATGTCTCGTATACATACAGTAGGTCTAGTTTGGCCTGCTGCTCCGATAAAAGATACCCAAGGCATTTAATAAGTCTGCTTATACAATGGCGATGTAGGCCCACCATACTACTAATACATTTAGCAAGTGCCAATTAAACTATTTTTCATGACTTAACTTTAAAAAGCGATGAAACGTTGCCTTAGGAAAAATAAGTAGCCTACACTTATTTTGTGAGAAGTAAACTAACTTAAAATGAAACTGCAGTCAAATGCAGTCAGGTGTTAACGCCAGGGACAAAAAATAAGTCCAATGGACTTATCTTTCAGGGTATCAGTGTAGGTCTATTCTGCCAGGATATTCAATCATTTGTAGCTTCTGTAATAACGAATTTAAAGAGGAGCAAAGTTCCTAAACTTAAAGCAATTTCTTATTAGTAGTCTAGTTAAATGCATTTATTTTAGCCTGATGCTTGAAATAAACTATAGTTCTAAATGGTACACCAATACTTTAATTCACTGAACTGAAGAAAAACTGCCAATATGAATACTTTTCAACAGACCCTATTTAGATGATCATGTTCCTTCCTAGAACCAGCCCCTTCCTCAACACTTGTGCAATCAAAAGGAAAACAAAGGCAAGCAGAATGTAGTTGTAATGGTTTAGTATTAACACGTCTTCGAGACCCCGGTGAGCACTGGCGCCAGTGACCCAACAGCAAGCATTTGGCACCGTCGGCTTAGACCTTACAGATCAAAGGTATTACAGTAGCAACACAATTAGGCTGGATTGTCCGGTCGATATGGTGAAATGTAAACAAAGTAAGCATGGACACATTCATACACAACGGCCTGATTTGGTTTTATGCAGATGCGTAATAGGCTATGCGTAAAACACAAATAATGTTCTAACTTGGGGATTCCTTTAGACTACAATACGAAGCCCACTGTGCCCGATAATTCCGGCGTTAATAGTTTGAGATGGTAAACGCAGACTCGCCAGTCCAACCCGCCGGGCGACCCCTAACTATATGCAAACCCCTTCAAGTATGTGTCTCTTGGGGTGGAACACCCCGGCAGCTACAGGACAATGGCACTAAAATGATCGCTTAGCTATGACAATGCAGATAAGGGCAGATTGAATGTCTCCTTCTTCGATGGCGTGTTGCTGTGGGGGCTGTCCCCTCAGACAGCCAATTACGCCTTTTATCTTTTGCGCTTTGAAGATGCGCCCTGATCCCTTTAGACAACAATAGGGACAGGGCGCTCCTGACGGGAGGCCGCCGGGGAAGTCGCCTCCATACGGAGCTTATTTCCTCGCTTCTGCGGCCAGACTGGCTGGTAGGAAACAAATTGGAGCCCCAACTTTCACACAGACGCTCGCACTAACGTGCAATCAGCTGCTGTCCATCTGACCCAATATCCAGAATCAGTAGCCATATTAAACTCACATTTTATTGGCTGAGTTTGCAACAGGAGAGATGAGGCACATCTTAAATCCTTCATTTATGACATCTGACTAGTAATGAGAAAACCAAAGCGATGAGCTCAAGGTAGCCTACAAACATTTCCGTTGGCTTAAGCTATGCTAACTGTATTCATCTGAACAAATGTAGGCTAATACATTGGCGTCGTTTTAGGTATTATTATAACAGTCCTAAAATGAGATATTATATGATAATTACACCGGTATTTTTAGTGTAATAACAGACGCCAGGGGAGTATAGAAGTGTGATGTTTAGGTTACACACAAAATATATTTCAGTTTTCAATATAAACTTATATTGAAAAACATTTCAGATTTTCAAACACATCTCACTTTTTTAAGCAAAACTTTTAGCAAAAATGTAGCTTAATGGTAAATGGAATCGCAAACTGAATGTCATTCAGGTATTTTGTAGTTTACAGCTTAATACTATTATCAACATTATGATAACAGTTGTCTGTATTTTTAGGTGCTGCTTATTTCACTAGCAAGTGGAGTAAGTGATCAAAGTAAAGACAATTACAGTTGAAGTGATCCTCATATCAAAACTAGATAGATGAAATAGATGATGCCATTATAGCACTCTTGTGGGAGGCAGATTGTGTGCTCAGGCTATGGGGACTGTGTATAAATTCTCACTGTGTAAGGTCAAAGGGTGAAGTCACCTCGACCTTGGACAGTCACACGCCAGATACTTTAAACGGAGACAGCCGGTCGAAGAAAGCAAGTTATCTGATACACACAATTAATCAATACAAACAACTGACAAAGTCTCCCCATCTCTGATCGGGGGGGGGGGGGGGGGGGGGGGGGGGGGGTCCAGGGCAGAGTCTGCAGTTCAAGTTTGTTTTCCTTCTTTTGTTCTTATGTTGTTATGTCATTGTTTGTTTGTTCGGGGGGGGGGGGTCACTGGAAGGTGGCCTTCACCCTGCGCAGCGTGTCCTGTACGCGACGTGCGTGTCTCTCGATCTGGGCCTGGTGGAAGTTGGCAGGGTTGTCGGCGGCCAGCAGATGGACGTCGAGGCCGCCGAGGTGGCCAATGCGCAGACGCAGGTAGGCCTGCAGCTCCAGGTCAGCGCCGTAGCAGAACACGCTCTCCTGGAAGGCGTGCACCTGGCTCACCACCTTCGCTATGGTCCTGCACCGTCCATGGAGGGGGAGATGACAGAGGGGGTAGAAAAGGACAGAGAGGGGGAGGGGGAGAGAGAGCGGGAGGGAGGGAGAGAGGGAGGGAGAGAGAGAGGGAAAGGGAGAGAGAGAGACGGAGGAAGAAAAGGAGAGAGGGAGGGAGAGAGAGGGAAAGGGAGGGAGGGAGAGAGGGAGGTAGAGAGGGGGAGAGAGGGAGGGAGAGAGGGAAAGGTAGAGAGAGAGAGGGAGGGAGAAAGGGAGGAGAGGACAACAGGAAGAGGAGGATGGGAAACGCATAAAATGAAGAATGACATGAGGAGAAAGTGATGAAAAATCAAGCTCATTAGCTTTACCGCAGTTCTGCCTGTGTTCCTGAGTATCGGCAAACTCCAGTACACGAGTGACCTGATTAGGGCGAGCGGAGGGGTAACTCAGGGCCCGGCATCACCAGCTGTGCCTCCACCTCTCACCGCCACCTCTCCTGACCCCAGCATCTGGCTACAACGGCACACCTCTCAGCACCTGGCCGGCCCTCTCTCCTCCAATCACAGAGCCTTCCCTCCGAACGCCATATGGCCTGGTACTGGCGCCGTGAGAGGAACCCGAATTCTACGAGACGGCGGCGAAAACCAGCAGCTGTGTCATTACCATCCGCCACGACACACGCCGCCCCCAGCATCTGGCTGCCGTATTGGAGTGGGAGGAGGGGAAGGACGCGGGGAAACTCATCCCCGTGTCGCCCAGAGTTTGGCGGCAACTTGGCTGACATTGCCGCAGGTGGCGAGGGATAAAGTTAATCTTCATTTTGGGGGGGGGGGGTTTCTTTGAAAAGAGGGCGTCAGACTGGTATTTATCTCAGTGGTTCACTGTGGGTGGTACAGCACAACACAGAGGCTACGGTCGGTCAGATGTGTTTGACTGTAGTAACCAGTCCGAGGTCTTAAAGTTAGGGTGTCCCAGGCTAGCCTCGTGAGGCCATCCTGGTCTCGCCAGCTCACATTCGGTTTCTCTCGCAAATCAGTTCGGATACTCTCCATAGACATCTGCTCGCGCCAGATCAGAAAACAATCTCGCCAATCGGCATTCTGTGAGGAAATTCAACCAGCCACGCTGGACGGGTTTAGGTGTGATGACGGCGAGGGGCGGTTGAGGTTAGCGCGGACGGACCATAATCCAATCACCTGTTGAATACTGTTGAGAGCGCCTGCCCTTTTCCAAACAGTTTCCAATGGAGAGTTCCCAGGTGGTTGCGAAGCAAGCAGTCTGGCGCGTCACATGCTGTCTCACCTGAGTTTGGGCCACTTGTAGGCACCGCTGGCGAGGGTGAAGGCTCCTATCTCCAACTGCTGGAGATGCATGGCCAGGATGTGGGCAGAGGGCAGCGTGGGTCTCCTCCTCACCTGCTTGCCTGCCATCAGACACTGGTTGTCGCTCTTCAGAAAGACCTGCGACGGAGAGAGGCGGAGAGACGTCACCACACACTCTTTCCTGTCGCATTCTCTCCTTAGCTGTAGCTCAGTTAGCGGCTGTAGCTCAGTTGGTAGAGCGGGTCGTTCAATGATCGAAGGGTTAGTGGTTCGAATCCCAGCTCCAACTGTCCACATGTCGAAGTGTCCTTGAGCAAGATACCTAACCCCAAATTGCTCCCAATGAGCAGGTTAGCACCTTGCATGGCAGCTACCGCCATTGGTGTGTGAATGTGTGTGTGAATGGGTGAATGAGAGGGCACTGTAAAGCGCTTTGAGTGCCGCTAAGGTGGAAAAGCGCTATATAAGTGCATTACATTTACCATTTATACAAAGCTGGTGTGAGGGATGGACTGCGTCGGCGTGTTGTTTTGAGATGACCTCACCGCGAGGTTAATAACATACACAAGTAAACAATGTATGAGAACTGTCACTTTGAAGGCAAAGTTATGAGATGGTGGCCAGCTGTGAATATGTCAGACGGTTTAACACACAGATGTGTTGCTCAAAGCTGTTTTTCCTTAACGGGCTGGTTCGTACGCCCCCACCCCCCACACACACATTCGTGCGCATGCACACACAAACACACACACATACACACAAACCCACACACAAACCTGCACGGCGCGCAACTCCTCCAGGATCTCAGACACCTTGGCAGACAGATGTTTCCAGGCCTGTCGGCAAGAGAGGGGAAGTTAGTTTCACATTGAAGAGGTGAGTGGAAAACTTACAGTACATTAAGACTCATAGTCTACTGCTAAATTCAAAACATCAGCAAGTAAATACAATCTGCATTTAGAAAAAAAACACCAAGGGAATACAGATTGTATTTAGGAACATTGGCACTATTTAATTGCAACGATTGCAGTTCTTGAGTCCTAAATGTATTTTTGCATGATATATGCAACATATTAATGCATGATAATGCACATTTAGAGTTCCGCCTACTTGAATGCCCTCATGTTACTTTTCCTCTGATTTGAAAAGTAATTCAATGTCCTCTCATTACCATGGAAATAGCATTTCACTTGAGGGCATACGGTACTTGTGTGAATTTTCTATTTCGCATTTCGGTGCTAGTGATTTCTTTCATGCAAACCTTACTGGTAATTGCCTGACAATCACATTCTCCAGTCCCCCTAAGACCTGCATGGCTGTGGCAAAGTTTCTCGATTCATAGCAGTATTTGGCAATTAACAGAAACTTGGTCAGCAAAGCTCCTTGTGCCTGCAACAGAAAAACACATTTGGAATTTTGTTGACTGACACAGTCTTATATTCAACAGACTGACCAATTTTGTTGACTAACACAGTCTTATATTCAACAGACAATGGCCGGGTTTCGCGATAAAGAACCTTCTTAAGGAACCCTTCTTAAGCAACCCTTTGTATGGGAGTTAAGAAGTACTTTGGAGTTAAGTGCTTCTTAACTCGTTCGGGAAACCCGGCCAATGACAGCCCCTTATTAACGGTCATGATCCCTGGAGACCGGGCATGTCAGCCCCTTATTAACGGTCATGATCCCTGGAGACCGGGCATGTCCGCCCCTTATTAACGGTCATGATCCCTGGAGACCGGGCATGTCAGCCCCTTATTAACGGTCATGATCCCTGGAGACCGGGCATGTCAGCCCCTTATACGTGTTGCACTTACCACCAGTTGAATGCAATTTGTTCGTGTATACAAGATCTTGAATATAGTCGGATTGTGTTTCAACTAAATGTTTCAAGCTTTTCTCCATATTTCAGGACATAGATTGGATCATAATGAATAACGACAGACTGCACTTTTTTGCATAAAATATCAGTTCTGTTTGTTTCTGTGCATCGCAGCTGGCTGAACTTATTTTTAAATCCCCTTCTATACATATTTTGCCCTTAATATCATCTAATATCAATTCAATATCATTCAAACTTCACAAGTTCTGAGGAGAGACAGAAGGAGAGAGTGCACGCTGACTGCTGCAGTTAATACCAGCTTTTCAAAAGCGGTATTTGCACCCCCCTAACCGTGTGTGGCAGTTTGCTCATGGTCTTTGTGGATCACACGCAAGGCTTATTTGGGGCAATTTTGCACGGAAGTACCTCATTTACATACATTCAAATGAGCACAGCCGTGGAGCTATTTGCTCATCGGTGCAGTTTGCAATGCTTTTCACCCTTTGCGTGTGCTTTTGTGGATTGGATGATATTTTTTCGTCTTATTTGGCCGGGTTTTGCGGCTGCAAAAGCCGCGCAATCCTTTTGTGGATTTGGCCCTTGGGTTTTGGTCATGCAGTTTTGTTCGGGACAATTGGAGGGGGCAGATGAGTGCATTGAGGTGAGATCCAGAATTGACTGGACATTTTACCAGCTTTCCAGTTGCAGATCTCACCTTCACTGAGTCACAGATGACGATCTCAGCAGAGACCCAGTTGGTGACTCTGTCAGCATAGCTGAGCAGCTGTTGCAGGTGGCTGTCTGTCACCTCAGACACAAAGAGACTGCTGCCCTCTGCTGGACAGACATGGTGGGACACGTTTCTGGGGGACAAGAGACTGAGATAATAATATTGAAATGACAACTGAAATCGCATAAAGACAACACTGAGACTTGGACTGAGGGGTAGGCTACTCACTTGATAGCTGCTTTGTCCCTCACTCCCTGTGCTCTGGAGTTGAGGAAGTGTACTGGGTGACAGCCTTGAAATACTTCCTGCGTTTGGAATATCGCATTAAATAGTTATTTGTCTCCATCTATTGTTGGCTGAATAAAATTAAAGTGTTTGTGCAAGTGAGAGCGAGTCTGGATGTATGTGTCTGTTAGTAAATGTGATGTGACGTGTTGTGTGCCAGTGGGATCGTGAGTGTGTGCGTGTGTGTGTGTGAGAGAGTGTGTGTGAGGGAGATTGAGGTGATCGTGTGCGTGTGTGTGGGCCTGTGTGAGAGGGAGATCATGGAGAGTGAGATCATGAATATGTGTGTGTGTGTGTGTGTGTGTGTGAGAGAGAGAGAGAGAGAGAGAGGGGGATTATGTGTGTGTGTGTGTGTGTGTGTGTGTGATAGTGTGCGTTTGTGTGTGTGTGAGAGAGAGAGAGAGTGTGAGTGTGTGTGAGAGAAAGAGAGAGAGAGACTGTGCGTGTGAGGAGCGTGTGTGTGAGAGAGAGAGTGAGAGAGAGTGTGTGTGTATGAGAGAGAGAGAGAGTGTGTGTGTGTGTGTGTGTGTGTGTGTGTGTGTGTGTGAGAGAGAGAGAGAGAGAGAGAGAGAGAGAGAGAGAGAGAGAGAGAGAGAGAGAAAGTGAGTGAGACTGTGTGTGTGTGTGTGTGTGTGTGTGTGTGTGTGCGCGTGTACCTGCTGCAGCAGGGTGAGCTGCTGGGCGGCGTGCTGGGCGGGGTGTGTGCTCTGGCTGAAGGGGTAGCGCTCCTGGCTGCGGAGGCAGACGCCGGGGAGGTCGTCCATCAGGGAGGTGTAGCAGGGCCGGGGCAGGGCCGCAGCTATGGAGTACGCCTGCTCCTTAGGCAGGGACGCCTGGGGCTCCACCACCCGGGAGATCCTCCACTGAAAACTCTACACACACACACACACACACGCACGCACGCAAACGGATTGTCTCTGAGCTCGGCTGGGAACACTCTGGTCAAGCTCCGTCTGACGGAGAGCTAAACGTCGAACAAGCAGCACATGAGACGCACTGACCTTTTTTCCGGGGTCCTCGATGGAGGACATTCTGCAAAGGGAGTGGACAGACTGGCCGCCGTCCTCCTCCTGCATGCTGATTGGGCTGCCGGATCCTTGGCTCCACCCCTTCTTAGGAGAACTGTGAAGTGCGGCCAGAAGGTTTTCCCCTCTGCTGTCCAGGGGAGGCACCTGGAGAGGAACGCGCGAACAATCACAAAACATGTCATGTGATATGTAATATATATGTATGCATGTAGTATGACATGTAGTGTTTATGAAACACACTTGACAATGTTTCTCAAGAGCGCCAAGTGATCAAGGAGATTTCTCAAAAAAACAAAACAAAACAAAACAGCTACCAGCAGAGATTCAATACTGAGTTAAACTAGAAAATGGTGCTCAGAGAGCACAGACCTCCGCTCCTGAATGCATTTCGTAGCCTTGTGCACGCCAAAATTGAATGGGTTCTAAATTGGCCCATGCTACACCCCTCCACCGAGTTTGACGAAAAGCAGTTTCAGTTTTTGTGTAATCCTAGTCCAAAAAATGAATGGAGGTGAATGGCCGTCCGGGCCAAGTTCAGTGGGCTCGTGATTCACGAGCGGAGGGCAGAGGTAAAAATGACTGGAGGTGAATGGGTGGCTGTATTTGGGTCACAGCCAGCGGGGGGCAGTGCGGTGCACACCGAGCTCCCCCAATCCAATCCCTGTGTCTCTAGCATCCTCACACAGGTAGCTGGCTTCGTTCTAAATTTTGTTTTCATTTTGTGTAATCCTAGTCCAATAAATGACTGGCGGTGAATGGGTGGCTTTATTTGGCTTGGGTCACAGCCGGCAGGGGGCAATGCGGTGCACTCCGGGCTCTCCCCCCGCACACCCCAATCCAAACCCTGTGTCTCTAGCCCCCCTACACAGGGAGCTGGCTTCGTTCTAAGTTTTGTTTTAATTTGTGGATTGGTAGCTTTTGCGTAATCAGTCAAAAAAATGAATGCAAGTGAATGGGCAGTCCGGTTGTGTTTGGGCGGCCCGTGGACCCGACCCGTGATTCTGATCCACTCCAGAATTTAAGAGTTTGTAAGTTGGCCGATGCTACACCCCTCCACGAGTTTCATGAAATTCCATCAGGTAGTTTTTTAGTAAACCTGGTTCAAAAAATGAATGGAGGTGAATGGCCGGCCGTATTTGGGCTGCCCGTAGACCCGACCTGTGTTTCGGATCCACTCCAAAATTTAATGGGTTCTAAGTTGGACCATGCTACACCCTTCCACCAAGTTGTGAAAATCGGTCCATTCGTTTTTGCGTGATCCTGCTAACCAACGCACAGACACACGCTACCAAAGACATAGCCTCTCACCCTGCGCTGTTGCTGAGGCGGAGGTAAAAACACAATAGAATTTGTGAGGAATTTAACAAAATCAGGTTAAGCTATCAATTGAGAAGAGTCAGCTGTTTGGTTACCGCAGAGGTGAGGAAGTTCTCCAGGGTGGCCAGCAGGCTGGACTTGGGTCTGAAGTCCATCAGTCGGCAGTCAGCCAGCCAGGCCTGCAGCAGGTCTAGACTGCGGTGGTACACCCTAGCGCCGTCTCCTGCCATGTCTGGCCCACGTCTGGAACGAGCAGAAATACCTCATAATCACATACACACACAACCACCAACACCCCCCCCCCCCCCCCAACCTCCCCAAACACACACCTCATAACCACATACACACACAAACGCTCAACAACCACCGACACACACACCCCATAATCACAAACACACACAAACACCAACAGTAACAACCACTGACACACACACCTAAAAACAACAGACACACACACACAAATAACTGACTCGAGGCCTCTGGCTTCTGTCCAAGCAGCCTGGAATTCAATTGTGTGTTCTCGGAAGTCAAAAAGTGATACTGTTTTTTTGCTTCCCTCTGGAATATGTAGGGGTGGGACGTATGCCCACCTCCCTTGTTCTCGGTAAAGCGCATTGTGTTGCCTCTGGGTATGAAATGTGCTATACAAATAAAGCTTTGATTGATTGATTGATTGATTGAAAAGTGCACCGTCACTGTGGCTCGTTGCTACGTACCCCACTGCACTGTTGAATCTATCCATCAGGAACTGTAGGACTTCCTCGGGAGTGCAGAAGTAGCGATAGGTGTACAGGAACTGCTGGATGTAGCCCTCTAATGGAGCGTTTCTAGCAGGGGGGGAGGGGTTTAGTTCAATGTGTGTCATGCAATATCTTGTGTCTGGTAGTTAAAGCAATGCAGATCTACACAACCCTTGGATGTCACTCATCAACACAGGTGGAGATAAATATCACATTTAGGTCTAATTTGCTTTTCAATTAGCTTGTAGCATCCTCCCCAGCTTAGTTAGATACAGTGTCCACTAGAGGGCGCAGAGTAACGGCAATACTGTTGTACTCTCGGCGCATAGTTTTACATAATTTCAAAATATCCTCTATCGTTCCTCTTACCTGGCGTAGAGGTAGGCCATAAGGCCTGCTGGGGACCCAGCCTGCAAGGTGGCCTTAACTCTGCCTGTTCCAAAGCTGAGCACCGTCGGGTCCTCAGAGGCCTGGAGCTCCAGGGAGGTGGGGCCACAGGCAGCCAGAGAGTGGAGCAGGGAAGAGTCCACACCCCACTGATCCACGCTCAACACCTGTGCACACAGTCGTCCCCACACAGCGCCTCCGTCAAATTGATACGAATTGCATTCAATCTCCGGAAATCCTCAAGAGTAATTTTCATGAAATGTAAGAGATTTATGGAACAGGTTTGTTTACTTACCTCAAGATATTTCTTTACATGATCCAGGAAGTCCACTTTGGACCTGAGCTCATCGAGCTGGGCCTTCAGTTTGGACAGCATGAGTTTGGTCTCAGAACCTTTGAGGTAAACACTCATTATTAGGTCCTATACTTGCAACTGAAATTCTGCATTTGGTTTTCAACCTACTGTAGCAATTATTTGATCCAATCAATGAATTAAAATAAATGGTACCTTTGTTTTTTCTCTCTTGATGGAGCAACCGCTGGTAGAAAGTTCTGATCTTTTTCAGATTTCTGCTCTCAATTATCAGCTGCTGTTGAAGCTCCTATATGACAGACAATACACACTCAGCACCAAAACACACCTGTCACACTCAAGCTTGTGCACCTCAAATGATGTGGCTGTGCCCATGCATACTTCACTATGGTAACAGACACCTAGGTCTTTGAAGTGAGAGAGGGACCACATTACTGCGGTTCCCGACCCCGGGCCCTTCAAGGCCCCAAGAGCGGCCCTGTCAAGATTGCCTGGCTGAAGGACACCATAGAAACCTACTGTCAGTTCTACCATCAAAGCCCGCAAACACAAAACAAATTCATTATTATTCCACTAGAAATTGTAATCATCTCACTGCCAAGGGGTGGATTGATCATGTTTATATGCAATATCAGTTTGAAGAAAATAATGTGCCAATTACTGTAAAATCTCCTCCTCCCTCTTTTCCTCTTCACTCCAAAGCCTGGCCATGGCTTCGTTTGCTATCGCCAGAGAGTTTTTTTCTTTGGCTTGTTTTCAATTAAAGATTGATTATACATGTTGGGGGTAAACTTAAGGTTGAATGACTTACTAATAAGGTGTTTATAATATGCAAATGATTATGTATAATTCAAGCTCAAACAAAGGCAATATACTTTCTACTGGAAGGATAAGACTGATTGGAATTTCATTCATTAAGCTTAATATCACTTTTTTGTGTCATGCACTCATAAGTAGTAAGTACTGAAGACGCTTTGGTTCGCAATGCCACACGATGGAATATAGATGAAGTATGAGAGCAACACTGTGTGGATTTTCATTTCTTTTCTTCATGTTATCAAGAACCTGATCTTAAGGTAATTTTGTCCAACGATGATGACTGAATATGATTTGTTCAACACCTGAAATAAAGTCAACGAGAGAAGAAATCTTCAAAATTCTGCTCTCGAATACAGATGGTGAACATTGGAATACAAGCAGCTGTTGCATTGCTAATAGATCTGATGAATCAAACCCCACCATGTCTGTTATGTTCTAATCATGTACCAGACCTTTTTTTTTTTTTTTTTACCAAACAATCCACACAAAGTACCAGACGAAGCATCTGCTGACAAACGCCGCAAATCGTGAGATGACCAGCGATCCACAAGCTCCGCCTCACAGCTCCCCCCGTTCCCCTGGGGGGGACGGAGCTCTCCTCCCCGGTCACCCACCTGTGTTTTGTGCTCCAGAGATGGAGACTCTGTGTGCTGTCCCAGGTTCAGGGCGTACCGGACCACCTCCTGGCCGAAGCACTCTTCCCCGTAGAAGGCCAGGGCCCAGGCGGGGCCGAGGAGCAGGCCGGCCTCCTCCTCTCCTCCGGAGCCGGGCGACAGCAGGCGCTCGGACGCCAGAGAGTCGGCGTCCTCCATGTTCTCGGAGCAGTCGGGGCTCATCTGGCCCTGGCGGCGCCCCCCGTCCGGCGCCCCCTCCCTCCTCTCCCCCCGGGGAGAGCCGGCTTCAGAGGGGCTTTCATCGCTGGCCCCCGCTGCGCAGTCCCCACTCTCCATGACCCCCGCGGCCAAGCCCTGCGCAACGCTCACCCCCGGACCTGGGGAGGGAGCACAGAACAGAGAGAAGGCTAGGGCAGATGACTAAATAGTGTGTGTGTGTGTGTGCGCATGTGTGTGTGTGAGAATGAGTGTGCGTCTACGGGAAAGAGAAACAGAATGGTTTAGTGGTGATGTTTCCCAAACCTGAAAAACGGGATGATTTCATTAAAAGGTTTTTATGTTTTGTTGGCTTGTAATGGAATGCTAGCTAACCTTGTTATGTAATTAAGGATTCTGCATCACAGGCGCCATTCACCATCAATTACGGCCCTATTTCTGGAGTTAACATCTCAAACCCAATGACTGTGCATCACATTGAGGAGGATGGGGTGTTTGTGTTGAAGTAGTTTGTGCACTGTGTGAGAGTGTGTGTGTTTTTAAGTAAACGGTAAATGGACTGCACTTATATAGCACTTTTATCCAAAGTGCTTTACAATGGCCTCTCATTCGACCATTCACACACACATTCACACACCAATGGTGGCAGCTGCCATGCAAGGTGCTAGCCTGCTCATTGGGAGCATTTTGTGGTTCAGTGTCTTGCCCAAGGACACTTCGACATGTGGACAGGAACCGGGATTCGAACTCCAACCATACGATCACTGGATGACCCAATCTACCTCCTGAGCCACAGCCACCCCTAGAAGTATCAGTACCTTTTTGCATACATGTGAGTTTTTTGTGCTTAATTTAATATTGTGTGTGTGTGTGTGTGTGTGTGTCATGAGTGTTTGTGAAGGGGTGTGTAGACCCAGGAAGTGAACAGTTTGCCAGTGTGTGTTTCCACAACAACCCCGTCCAGCTGAGTGGGTGCATTGTAACACCCCAGCATGAGTTGGGCCTTACTGAATACGCTGCACTCCTAACAACTCCATCCAGGAGCCAATCATCCCACTTACAGCCTGATCCAACTGCCAATCAGAGCCAAATTAGCAACAACATCACAGCCATGCAACTGCCGAACTAGAAATGTCATAATAACACATCACAGGACTGATCAACACACTCTAGATAGAGTATGACCCATATAGACATAGTGCGACAGCTGTACACTAATAAGTCTACATTTCCTACCGTGGCGGCCATGGTGTCGAATCGCCGCTGATATAACTCGGTGCGTTCCCCTGTCAGGACTGGCGGTACTCGGCTCTGAGTCTCTATGCTCAGGCGTAGGTTCTGTGGTTCCGCGCCGGGCCTTCTTCTTCTGCTCGGCCTCCGTTCCCTCCCAGGCGGCCGGAGCGCCGGGTTCGGTGCGGTTCGGGTCGCCGTTCAGGTCGAGACGACCGCGCCGGAGATGCTCCCGTCTCCTCCTGGCTGTCAGGGGCGAGGCAGCTGCCCTTTGCCGAGGCTTTAATGGCGCCTGTTCATTAGCACCTCTGCATGTGGCACACCAGGGGGAGGGAGATAAGACACGATGCCGTCATGGATCAGGCGCAGCCACCGCTGGGGACTGACAGCCCAGCGTAGAAGGAGCACAGAGAAAAATAGAGAAACACAGGCTACACAGACAAACACAGACAAACAGGCTACACAGACAAACACAGACAAACACAGACAAACACAGGCTACACAGACAAACACAAGCTACACAAACACAGACAAACAGAGAAACAGAGAAACAGGCTACACAGACAAACAGAGAAACACAGGCTACACAGACAAACACAGAGAAACACAGGCTACACAGACAAACACAGAAACACAGGCTACACAGACAAACACAGAAACACAGGCTACACAGACAAACACAGGCTACACAGACAAACACAGGCTACACAGAGAAACACAGACAAACACAAGCTACACAAACACAGACACACACAGACAAACACAGGCTACACAAACACAGAGAAACACAGACAAACAAAGACAAACACAAGCTACACAAACACAAACACAGGCTACACAAACACAGAGAAACACAGACAAACACAGGCTACACAAACACAGAGAAACACAGACAAACACAGGCTACACAGACAAACAGGCTACACAGACAAACAGGCTACACAGACAAACACAGGCTACACAGACAAACAGGCTACACAGAAACAGGCTACACAGACAAACACAGGATACACAGACAAACACAGAAAAATACAGGCTACACAGACAAACACAGACAAACACATGCTACATAGACAAACACAAACAACACAGAGAAACACAGACAAACACAAACAACACAGGCTACACAGACAACACAGACAAACAGGCTATACAGATAAACACAGACAAACAGGCTACACAGACAAATACAAAGACAGGCTATACAGATAATCACAGACAAACATAGAATACACAGACAAACACCAACAAACACACAGACTCCACAGACAAACAGATGAACCGCAAGCTATTCAGACAAAACACAAACAGAAACCCAAACAACATAGCCAAAACACAAATACACACAAATACACTAATAAATAACATATTACACATCAGCAAGTTCTGAGAGAAATGTATATATAATAAACATCAACATCTGAAGAGAGAAAAAGACCAGACTCAGGACCAAGTCAACATGCAGCAAGATATTGACTGACCTGTTCTCAACCCCACACACACTTCAAAAACCCACCCTTCCAATAACACACACCATCAGGACATGATGTACTACGTGTAGGAACTAAAGATCTTACTCGCACCGTCTGTGCTGATAGTCTCGATGAAATGATGCACAACGACCATATCAGAAACGCTCAACATAATCAAAACAAACCAATCCTTAACTCTCAACAATGTATCCATACGGGCAAGCGTCTGAGTGAGTCCATTAGTGACCCAGAGCAGAATGGTTCTGCTTTCCTCAGCAGAGCGGTTCTCCAGTCCTCCCTATGTGAGCCGGAGGGGCAGAGTCAGCCTCGTCCAGCCTAGTGTGTCCACTGTCCACCCCCCCCCCCCCCCCCCACCCCCGCGCCAGAGCAGGCCGTCGTCTACGCTACGCTGTGATGTCTCACTGCCAGAACATGATTAAAGGCTTTCTCCAGGCTCTGCTCCGGGGTGTAAAAGAGCGCGTCTACTGGCAGATGAAAAGCCGTGGGGGAGTGAATCAGACACGCTCACTCACTATCTCCCCTTCCTGCTTTCTATTCCTCATGAGCCCCTCCGTCTACCTGGGCTGCACACCGGTGAGGAGAGATGGCTATGAAGGAAAGGTGACATAATGGACCTCATACCCCCCCCCCCCCAACTTCCATTCATATATAGTCTACTCAAGGCTCATCAAGGCCACTCGTGACTTTCTCAATGGCACGGCGAGAGGGACGATGAGAGGTCCTTCCGTGTTGCCAGACAATCTTCTACCAGACAAACAAAACCACAAAGGGGAGCTGTGTTACCATAGGGACCTTTCTGGCTGGAGAAAGCCGGGGTGAGTATAGAGTGCGTATCTGAAGTGCATCTCGTTCGAATGCAGATTATGACTGGAGTACCAACGTTATTGTGTGTGTGTGTGTGTGTGTGTGTGTGTGTGTTTGTGTGAGGGAGGAGGAGTGGAAAAGAAGAGGGGACTTAAGCATCTAAAGTGTCTTTTGTTGAAGAGTAGCATGAGGGAAATTAAAATTCTGAACACAGCCACTGCCAATTTTGGACTTCTCCCTCCCCTGCACAAAAACCATCCGAGCTGGCTTATGACTGCGTAAACAGAAGAACTGAGAAACCCATCTGATCGACCTGACAGCCTGCTGAGCTCTCGCTAAAATCGATCGTAGTCTTTTCCAACTCACAAGTGTTTCGCAGCCGATCTGGGTCAGCTGCTAGATAAAGTAGATAGGTAACAGAGAGGAGAAGCGTCTTTTTGAAAGACGCCCACGTTTACTCACGGCGGGGAGGGGCTGTGGTTGACCAGGCAGTGGAGCACTCCCAGCAGGTCCTCCTCCCAGTAGAGATCGCTGAACTTCTCAGTCACGACACCTACAAACGTGCAGTACCGCAGGCCCTTCAGGGAGAAGATGTACTCTCCTGGGAAGATATGGGAGAGGCGGGCGCGAGAACGTCACAATCGCAAACCCGCGACTCCACAAAGTTTTTCACGGATCGATCGAGAGATTATGAGAACGCCGCATTCTGCGGACGCCCTCACGCTGCTCACCCATCGCCAGGTCCTCCTCTCCGTTCTCCACGTAGCCGTCGAAGGCGGTGAACTCTCCCCTGAGCAGGGCGATGACCTCCCGTAGGGCAGGGTGGACCTGGGGGGAGGAGGAGGGGGACTTGACAGGGGACTCCGTCCCGGGGCCTGTCCCTCCACCGGGGGACCCCGAGACAGGCTGGGCAGGGTTGGGGGGTGCTGGCCCGTAGTCGCCGGGGCTTGGGTCCGGGCGGGGTCGAGGCGGCCTGGGCTCTTGGCCGAGCGTCGACGGCTCTCTGGGAGATGGAGACGTCACAAGAGTCACGCCGTCGCTCCTCGGGTCTTCGGGGGGCCCCGGGCACATGGCCATGCCTGGGAGGCAGCTGGCCATCAGCGGAACACTGAACTCCAACCCGGGGATAGGCTCTGGAGCAGATATGTGGACAGGCACTAAGGTTAGACACCCCGTATGGGGGTCCTGACGTAGGAGGAAGCTGTTGAAAACACCAGAGCCGGTGAGATGAGAACAGGATGAACTTAGGAGAGGCGGGACCCTTTTTCCTGGATTGGACAGTTCAGGGGAGGCGGGAGGTGGAGAGTCAACC
>NC_140258.1:7839192-7891692 GCF_949987555.1 Borostomias antarcticus
GGAGTGAAGCAGGGGGATGTTTTATCTCCCACCCACTTTGCAATGTTTGTTAATGATCTAGCCCAGGAGATAAACAGTTCCGGTTTAGGGGTAAGATTGGATGACCTCGTCCTAGGATGCCTACTGTACACGGATGATATAATTCTCCTGGCTGAGTCGAGAGACTCCATGCAGAAGATGCTGGATATTGTTAACCTCTGGTGCTCTAAAAGGGTAAAACTCAGATTATGCACTTCAGAAAAAGGGTACTGTAAGATCTGTACAGATTTTGTATTTGGAGCCTTGCCTCTGGAATATATTTACTGCTATAAATACTTTACCCTGGATGAATTCATGTCCTATGAAGTGGGGATTGACATACTGGCGGTCTCCGCAGGGAGACCTGTGGGGTCAATAATCAGTCAAATTATTTTTTGTAAAGATATAGGCTACTCCACATACTCTCAGCTATATGAAGCACGTGTGTGCCCAATCCTTAATTATGCAGCTGGAGTATGGGCTTACAAAGATGCCAAAAAAGTACACTATTCAGAATAGAGCTATGAGAGGATTCCTTGGCGTTCATGCATTTGCCCTTAGTCTTGCAACACAGGGAGATATGGGTTGGGAACCGGTAGAAATTAAGCCAAAGGTAGAAATGATTAGGCTGTGGAACCGCCTTATTAAGTTACTGTACCTGAGACTCGGATGACAAAAAAGGTTTTCAAGTGGGATAAGGCTCACAGTCACCCCTGGACAAATAACATCTTATCTAATCTTAGAGAGGCTGATTTGGCTGATTTGTGTATTTTTCATAACATTCTTATGTTGAAGCAACATTTACTCCTCACCTATAGTGAGAAATGGTCAAACGACATATGGTATAAGCCTAAACTTAAATCATATGTTCAGATGAAGCAGTGTTTTAGTGTTGAGCCCTATGTTACCTCCTTTCTAACTAGGAGCCAAAGATCATTGTGCGCTCAGTTGAGATCTGGTATCCTGCCCCTTGCTATTGAAGTAGGTCGGTTCACAGCTAGGCCAAAAGAGGATAGGACATGTAAGGCCTGTGACCTAAATGAGGAAGAGAACGAATTTCATTTCCTATTTTATTGTACAGCATATGATGATCGGAGGATCCCCTGTATGATGAAACACAGGAGCGAAACCGTTGAACCCTGAGTTGTTCTGGGAGGAAGATGGCACAAAGCTACAGTGGCTATTTAAGGAGGACGTGTTTAAGACTGCTAACTTTATTTATAAGGCCTGGAGTAGAAGGCAATCTTTGTTCTTTAAGCAAGATACGTCTCATGTCACGCTGTATGCTCATAGGCCCCCCCTGTGTCGTTGTGTGTTTCTGTGTGTTTTATGTCCTGGTGTGTGTTCCATTGTTCTGGTGTGTGTTTTGTTGTATTACGAATACCTTGTCTGTATTCAGGATGTTTTTGTAATGTGTTTGATCTTTGTTTAAGAAAGTGTCTTAAAAGCCCATAAAGGCTGGGCTTCATTTGAAGCATGACACCTAAATAAAATAATAAATCAAATCAATCATGTAACCTATTAATGCATGTGTGTGTGTGTGTGTGTTTACTGTCTGTATCAGAGACAGTAGAGACACAAGGAGGCAGGAGATTGCAGTGCTACTGCTCATCCACATGGTGATGCTAAAGAGCACATGTCTGCAAACGGACGCCCGATACACTCAAGATGCTCAGCTCCAGACGCGTTCCCATATGACCTGGGGGCGTGGCCTGTCCTCTGGGCTCTCCTCCTGCATCTGCTCCAGCAGCCGCCGAGCCTCCTCCCCCAGCTCCGCCTCCAGCTCAGGCTCGATGACAAAGTCCAGCGCAGCGGCGAGGGTGGAGCCAAGAGAATACACATGTCCCTGGAGGAGGAGGAGAGAAGGGAAGAGAGAGTGAGAGTGAGAGTGAGAGTGAGAGTGAGAGTGAGAGTGAGAGTGAGAGTGAGAGTGAGAGTGAGAGTGAGAGTGAGAGTGAGAGTGAGAGTGAGAGAGAGAGAGAGAGAGAGAGAGTGAGAGAGTGAGAGAGTGAGAGAGTGAGAGAGTGAGAGAGTGAGAGAGTGAGAGAGTGAGAGTGAGAGAGAGAGAGAGAGAGAGCGCATTATTGTCCTCCACGCAAAACCTTCACATCACTACTCTAAGTCCTCTGGGACGTAAACCTACCCTACATGCACTTATTTCATAGCAGCAGCTCGATTCACCATTTAGCCACAGACCACTGGTTACATAACAGAGTCACTGACACTGTGGCCCCAGCCAAACGCTACGGCAGCCATTCCCCCTTACGCTGCATATCGCTAGAAACCGAAGGCAAGGGTTTTCAGCATAGACAGCAATTCATCAGAGCCGGTAATACGTCAATAAAGCCGGGGGAAGGCACGGCGCAGGCCAAGGGCAGGACACACCTTCTCTCTGACACAAGACGCCCTCTGATCCATCACGCCCAGAGCCCTGTCTAGCGGATGAATAATCATCCCTTCATTCTTGCCTCTCTTCTTACCAGAGACTCTTGGCTGCACTACCGGGAGTCAAGGAGAAGGGATGAAATGACAGAGCAAGAATGCGAAGCGGGAATCTCGTATGGGATCAGCCCCGCCTCCATCGTCATCAGCGGGGGAGGAAGTGGCGAGGGTGAGCCATTTCAATTGCAGATCACTGATGACCTGACTTGGACACACGACACAGAGGCCATCGTAAAGAAGGCACAACAACGCCTCTACTTCCTGAGGTGCCTGCGGAGATGGGACATGAGCACACAAACACATGTGAACTTCTACCGCAGCATCATTGAGAGTATCCTGACTGGAGGCATCACAGCCTGGTACGGCAACACTACCGCCCATGACAGGCGTGCCATCCAGAGGGTGGTGAAGACAGCGCAGAAGATCATCGGTGTGGAGCTCCCAGCCATCGAGGATCTCCACCGAGGATCGAGGATACCCCCCCCCCGCCCGACCAATAACTGCTCACGTGACACTTTGAGCACCTTGTCTATTCAATAGACAACAACGGACTCTGCAATACTGTACACTTGAACCAACAGCTGACATCATTTGAACAATTGAACACCACGCACAACTGTATACTTAATGTTATTTAATTGCACTGCCCACATCATGGACACAGACATAGTCGTCCATGATTGGATGGGATAAGTAGATGAGGATGATACTGAAACTGCTTGATGATGGATAGTACAGTAAATTGCCAGTTTGGGAACATTTAAACGGCCAGCTGAGTACCTACATTAGGACTGGAATGAGGAACTGAGTAGCATAGATAAGATACTGTAAGGACAAGCAATTACAAGCAATTACAAGAATTCCAATGTACCCATACTTGTTACACATGGCAAATAAACTTTCTATTCTATTCTATTCTTTTCACCCAATTTCTTTGTAAGCATTTAGAGAAAGAGAGAGAAATGAAAAGACGAGTAAACTATTACCATATGTTGTGTATGACGCTGTGTATCAAGGCCTTTCATTTGGCGAGAATGGAACTGTCGGTAGCAATTACGGCCGGCTATTTGACTGCCGAAACTATCGCAGGCAGGTGTTTTTGTGGTTGTATCCCAGACACTATGCTCGTTGCAAACAATTCAGGAAACGACAGTATGGCCCCTACTTAGCCTGCAGTACGCGGTGGTTATGGCTGAGGCAGACCTCAACGTGTGAGACCAAAATAGATGGCTACAGTTGCTCTTTTTTGCCAAACCGTGAGCAACTGAGCATGTGACAGAAGTAGCCTAACAGAATAACTATAAGTTAGAATGAACCATGAACACAGATGGAGAAATTAAATGGGGATTAGTGAAAGCACTAGGGAACGAGAGAGAGAGAGAGAGAGAGAGAGAGAGAGAGAAAGCAGAAAGTACACACAATGTGAGGTCCACATATATTGAGTCCGCTCACCTCAAAGGTACAGCCAGTCTTGTCAAACTCAGGAGGTATGAACGATCCTTCAGGATCATCTGCAGGACAAACATACAGAGATGCAAAAACAATGGTGAGAGAACAAACTAACCATAGTGGATCATTAAATCAAATATTACCATCATTAGGTTACCACAACTTAGAGGCCTACTACCTCACACAAAAACTAGTTCTGCTTCCACCTCCAATCAAGAGATGAACACACACACGCATGCACACACACAGTCACAACATCAGGTATGGTTTGTTCATCTGATGTCATGTTCTCGTCTCAGTAACAATGCCAGTTATACACCAACGCACACAGGCATGACACATCACATTCTCTGTCACTGATCAGGACGACTATGCGTCTCGCTTCCCACACGACACAAACGCGACCAAATGACTAGAACCTCCCACCGCCCGGCACCGCCACATTCATCTGGATCTTCATCTGCGTGCAGTAAATCGCGCCTGGAGAAAAGATCATCCCCGAGATCATCCCTGAGATCATCCCTGGCAGATAAAGCCCAGCGGTATCTACAGATCACAGCCTAGAGGTTCTGCGGCATCCGCAGACTTAACTAGGCCACTGCTTGTGCTCTCCTCAGCCCTCCTCCCGCCTGCTCCCACACTTACAGAAGGAAGGAAAGGTAGGGGGGGGGGGGAGTGGGTCAGGTCAGATTTGCGGCTGTCAACTGGAGTTATGATGTCCTCTCCCAGGTGTAGGAGAGGGCAGACACCCACCCCTCATAGGCACCCAAAGAGAGAGGGGCGCTCTCCCGGCCCCCGCGCAGGCGGAAGAGGGGAGAGAGAGGAGCAGATGGAGAGAAGAGGGAAAGGAGGCCAGTGGAAAAGACGTAATGTCAGCTGGAAGATAGGATGGTAATGCAGCAAGTGGTGAAATAAAAACATACTGTATGAAGTAGACACTGAACTTGGGGTTTATTTGAATGCGTCGTGGGTCGGTCGTACTGCATAAACCGTGTTCACGTTAAGTCAAACGCACGGAGCAGACCTGGGTCCAAACGATAAGGACTTTAAGCAACGGCCGCTACGACGGGCCGCTACGGTGACCGGAAATGGATCAGTGCTCGATAGATAAACCTGCCTGATGTAGCAGCTGATTCTACGACGGCAAAACCCCCTGTTTCGCGAAGTGGCTACAACGTCTCATTGTGGAGACGCTTCGCAGGGACCGGTCGGCTGTTTGTTTAACGATTTTGACCGCTACGGCGATAGCGTCATAGCAGATCTATTTCCGGCCACCGTAGCAGTCCTGAAAACCATCGTTGCTTAAAGTCCCTACTATTTCAGGTACTTTCATTTACTTAAGTGATCTCTTGAGTCTGCCTGGAGTAACAGCCTGTTGGTTCCGCTACGCCAGACCAGAGAAATCATGCGCAGAAAATTAAATGAAAGGATTTCATATCGTATTTCCACCCAGGTCTGACACAGAGTGCACAGCACAGGATGATAGAACCATATCAGGCAGTCAAGTCATAGGTCTGCTGATCTGGCCGGAGACTGCAGCCTGTCCTACCATAATATGGGTCATGTAGTTCCAACATTACCGCTTCCTGCTCCAGCAGTTATATGACTGCTCAATACTGGTTCCCACCTGTAGCGGCCCTCAAGGTCACTCTGACACTCTACACCAGCCTGGAGGGGATTAGCGTTATGACTGAATGTTGAAAACCACCCTATTAAACATGATGTATTGAAGCCTGTGGGAAGAGGCTGAGGAGGGCAGTGACGCCATGCTTAGGTCTACAGGGGCCGCATACCATTGACAAGGCAACAGTGACTAAGTAAGCACATACCCTAATACGTGACCTTGACTGTATTCTTTCACGGTACGGCGTAGGAGCAGGGTTGTATTATTTGACGTTATGGCGTAGGAGTAGTTCTGTACTGATTTACGGTATGGGTAAGGTAAAGTAGGATCAGTCCTGTACGCACTTATGGCAGAACTGTGAACACAGAGTGACTCAGATACACTTAAAGACAGCTGACCGCCAAAGCATCTGTTACCAGGACAACACTGACACTACTGATCTTGTCAATGCCTATCATTGCTGAGGCTGCCTGAGGATAATTGGGAAACTTGATTGTGTGTGCGTGTGTGTGTGTGTGTGTGTGTGTGTGTGTGTGTGTGTGTGTGTGTGTGTGTGTGCGCACGCATGAGTGTGTGCATGTGTTTGTGAGTGAGTGAGTGAGTGAGTGAGTGAGTGAGTGAGTGAGTGAGCGAGTGTGTGTGTGTGTGTGTGTGTGTGCGCGTGTGCGTGTGTGCGCGTGTGTGTGTGCACGCACGGGAGAGTGTGCAATGGGCAATGAGGTAACATTGTTTGGTAAGAGATGAATGCAGTGTCTGTGAGCAAGACAGACAGAATGAGAGAGAACAAAAGAAAAAGAGAAAAGGACAGAGAGAGAGAGAGAGAGAATGAGAGAGGGGGGGGGGAGAGAGAGAGAGAGAGAGAGAGAGAGAGGAGAGAGAGTGAGAGAGGGGGGAAGAGAGAGAGAAGGGGAGAGGGAGAGAGAGAGAGAGAGAGAGAGAGAGAGGGTGGGAGGAGTGGTGCTTTTGGCAGGAAGAATGTTTCACTCAGTCTAAGGGATGGGGCAGGACGGTGCATCCGGAGGATGAGGGATGTGACTTCAGCTCCCCTCTCCCCCGCCCCGCCCTTTCCCTCGGGATGAGACCAGCGCTGCAGGCCTCTGCACAGTCTCTCAGATGAGATCACACTGGCGCTCCACATCTTAAACGAGGAACCTGGCAGATACCGGCACATTTCCACTCCCCGTGACTTTTGGAAAGGCACCAGTGTTGATTGTGTTGTGACGAGCTCTGATTGCAATGAAGAGTAAAGTTAGTTCAATAACTTTTCATGGGAGGGAGGGAGGAAGGGAGGGAGAGGGAGGGAGTGAGACTGACTTTCGGAGTGGATCACACAATTCAGAATGCTGTGCACACCTACTGATACATGCATGCTGTTTAAAACGGGAGTAATACATTTGAATCATTGAGCTCTGTTCAAATACACCAGTCCACAGAGGTACTCCACTGTGTAAAGATTCACCAGTGTTCAAATACACCAGTCCACACCAGTCCACAGAGGCACTCCACTGCGTAAAGACTCACCACTGAGCTGCTCCATGAAGCACACGTTGCCATGAGCGTTGAAGGCCAGGGTGTCGGGTGTTATGCACAGGGTGTGAAAGAGGGCAGACGGCCCGATGCTCTCCAGGGCCAACACACACTCCATACACACCGCCCACACGTCCTCCTCGGACAGGCAACTGTCCCGCAACGAGAGGATGTCTGCCAGGGAGACGTTTTCCTGTGGACAGACGTGCATGCGCACACATACACACGCACGCACGCGCGCGCACGCACGCACACACACACACACACACACACACACACACACACACACACACACACACACACACAAACAAACGCCATCATTGTACATGTCATGTCACGCATCAGTACACCCACCACACACCCACAAACTCGCATGTTCATCGCGCCAAATAGGCCACATTTTGTTTTTTTGGTGTTACGGAGAGCCTATTAAAGCTAACTTGAAAGATGACATGGTGGAATATCCAAAGAAGGAAACTTGTGTGAAGATGATATAATTGTTTGTTGGCTTGGCGCAGGCGCACAAAAGCCGGCCTTTGCTGGTACTCTGGGAATTACAGAGAGTCTATTGTGAGATACGCAATACCCTCAAATTCCATTACATGCAGGCTATTAGCCATAACAGAACAGACGCTTATTCTCTCAAATTATTCACAAAACCGCTCGGGTCTCCCATCATTTATTTGGGAAGAGATGAGAGGCGCTCAAAGTTTTATACTTTGAGAAATGGGTTTTGGACTGATGACTGAATATCTCATTCTCTTTAATGTTCCATGTTAATTTTATCCTTAGAATTTTCAGGGGGGGGTTCACATCCTATATAGAACTAAACCAGCTCAGTGGCTTTGTGGTTAGAGTGTCCGCCCTGAGATTGGGAGGTTGGGGGTTCAAAAGACTATGGTACCCAATACCTCCCTGCTTGGCACTCAGCATCAAGGGCTGGATTGAGGGTAAGTCCCTGTGACATACTAGCGTCATGTCCAGGGGGTGAACTTGTACATCAAGCTGCCTCCTGCTAAGGAATCAGGAGATAGGCTCCTACCCTATGGGCCACTAGGCCACCATTGGTTCAGAAGGCTTCTTAATAGAACTAATAGGACAGTCTTTTATGATGCCTTTCTGATCACAGATGATTGTCATTTATAGAATAGGCTCTTCAATAATGCAAAGTGGTTTTAAAGCAAAGATTAACAATTGTAACACTTATAAAGCAAAGATTAACACTTGTGCATACACACACACGCGCACACACACACGCACGCACACACATACGCTGCTGGGTGGAATATGGCACAATTACAGGGCAGAAAACTGCCACTTTCAGCAGTAGCACAAGCCCATAAATAGCAGGTTTCCCTTGAGAACAGTGCAGAGAAACACCGAGAGCCTCTCCCTCCCATATGCCGTCCTACATAAGTTTCCCCCCTCAGCCCTTGGGCACTAATGAGACTTAGCGCTTCTCTGGAGCACCTTTGAGGTCCAGAGGATGACTGAGAGGAACTGTGGACGAAAGTGAATGAGCAGAGAGAGAAAAGGAGGCAGTGATTAACAGATAGTAGACAGATGAGTGACAGGTTGAGAAGTAGAGAACAGCTGATTAGTGGTTTGATGATCACGACTTTCACAAGTCAAAGTTCAAATGCCACCATGTTGGACACCTAAAATATTTGAAACATATGAGACAGGTTATATGTTGTTAAACTGTCCAAGAGTGTACAGAAGATATTCAAGTGTAGCCTACAGTGAGACACCCCTGTTTCCTGATGAATATCAAAGTAGGCTACATGGTCACGCAAATCCCCAGGAGAAAAGTTAAACATTTGATAATTCAGTTAATTGGCTAGTGCTGATACTGCCATCGTGAAATAAATCAAAAGCCTAAATCACTGTCAAAAGCATTTTGTGACGCTAAGTAAAACGCAAGTGAATAGATAAGACTAGGCTAATTCAGACCACTAGGGACCTGCCAGCAAAGACACAGTTAACACTGTGGTGAAACAATGGGGAAACGAAATAACACAGAATTAAATCTTACCTCGTCTTCAAGGAGTGGAGGCAGATGCTCCAATTCATAATATTCTTCTTCATCATCACCATCCTCCTCATCCTTGCCACAATATGCGACTACTGCATCAGTTCCAGATGTCCCCATAATATTTAGTTAGGACTCATAGCATTAGAACATGGTCATTACAATGCCACCGCATTCGCCTACTGTACAGCTTGTTTCTCCTCCTGTGTCCTGGCAACACAAGTGAGAAAAAAGGACTTAAGTGGGTGCACCAAACACGACCGGTAGTGGATCAGACTACTTTTTAACAATGTTCACCGTCCGACCAACAACATGATGCAGCATTCCACGATGTCACTGCGGCTCGTCTCGTCCGAAAACACCACCACGGAAGATATCGACAATTGGACCACAGCCATGCGTGTGTGTGTTGAATGTATATTTGACAATACTCGATGGCAACAGGGGAGTTTGCCAACTACACTGTCATGGCAACGACTGCTGCACCTCCACATACACACAACCGACATCACGATAAGAAACTGCAGCTCCGAACTCCTCCTTCCTTCCTTCCAGAGATTTTTTGTCTGTGAATTCGTTTTGGATTGAGAGCTTCTAGATTTCACTGAACGCCTCCTTCTCAAAACGAAAGACCTTTCAGCGGTGACTCATGTACGGGGGCTGAGTACTCAGGCAATTTTATATTTTCTGCAAAAACTCTACGGCCACATTTTCACGGTATTTTCATGTCATTTGCATATGAGAAGGTGTAGGTCTATGCTGAGTGTTTTTCCTAAGGGCACACCTGCCATTGATTATACACCATGATGAATATCAAAATGGTAGGCTATGAATTGAGCTGATGTGCACACATGGCATTATCTTACTGAGAAATCATTTTAATTAAACGTGCTCTGAAAAGTTGGCCTACCACATCAGGATGACCTACCACCCATTATATTAGGCTGTTTAATTCATGGGTAGCGCATCCTGTCAGGTAGAATGTTGATCGACATTTCCTACCTGACAGGATGCGCTACCAATGAATTAAGCACAATAATGGGTCGTAGGGCATTCTGACAGACATTTCCTCTCTGACAAATATAGCCTACACAAAATAACAAATAGCCTTACGTGCTATCACCTTACAACCACCACCAAAATGTAGGCCCATGAGCAGAAACGTCCATACGCTTCGAGCGTGCAGGAATTATGAAGTCCATCACTTGCTTTTCTCAAAAACTGTAAAACCTATCTCCTCCCACATTTTTAGGTCCATTAACACCCCGATTGCTACACTGTACCTTCAAATTGAAATGACCTTCACATATTTAGCAAAAAAATATCCCACAGTGCATTAACATATTTTACTGTAGCCTAAACAGTACTGTATGCAGCTACTGCAAATTCTCGCTCAATAAATCTCAGATCAATCAATTAGGACTACATCCGGCCAAATTGATTGATTGGCCACTGACTGAGCACAGCCGCAGTACTCTGCAATTAGCAAGACAAACCGAGAGAGAGATGCATGCATACATAGGCCTACATACATACATACATACATACATACTCTCTTTCTCCCATCCTGTCAGTCAAGGTTCCCCACTCACTTTGCACCTGTTCTAGAATATTGCCTTTACATTTGGGTGAGGATTTGAAGACAACCTGAGCCTCACATCAGCACTGTATAACCCCCTGGCATCTACTGGCATGACAGAGCATGCCGTCACTGGTTGGGAATAGCTAACCAGTCAGTGTTGCTGCCTGTCTCGGCAGGTCACCAATAATCCAGCATTGTGAGCGTACATTATTGAGTAACAATGCCATCGGTATATCCTGATAGTCAACACAATTGCATCCATTAGAGTACAGTTTAATCCCGTGCCCATTTTATTAATGTTGACACCAAGGCTCTTTGGGTACCTGCCTAGACTGGGGTGGCAGGGAATGAGATTGCTATTATGCTGGCAGTGCCCTGTGGCACTGAGCTGTGATCGAGAGGTCTCTATGGCCAGGCGGGTGGGAAGGAAAGAAAGACTATTACATTTGTTGACTGTTCAGCAATCTGGCGTGTCCAGATATTTTGCTGCCCTTTTATGAGGTTAGTCGCAAAACAATTAATGATGGGATACACATTCTCACAATGACTGTAATATTAAATCAGCAGTGTCGGCCATTTTATTATAGTTGGCACTGTTTCATAGAAAACTAAGACTTATATATTCACAGGGTATTTCATCCTAATAAGGATTAGCTGCAGAGTCACGGAAGGCTGCAGCTACTGCCCTTTGGGAAAGGCTGCCACGGTACACAAATGAGGCTGCGCTTGGCAGGGAGATGGTTGACGATGGTGGCTGGAGTCTGTGGTGACCTTTAGGATTCTCTCCACATCCAAACACAAAAGCGAGTGAGATGAGAAAGTGGAAATGGTCATGTGTAACAGTACTGTCAATGTATATGTGACCGAGTGAAACATGAGAGTAGCTGGTGAAACTCACTTCTCAAAGAAGCGCTGACAGTCCCTCCAAGAGGGATGTCCCTATTGGTGCAACTGTCAGCTTGTCGACCGTTACATATAGACAAATGGTAGCCTATAGGTGGGCTAGCTTGCAGAAGCTAGCCCAACTTGTGATATTCCCACTATTTCTTTCTTTCTTTCTTTCTTTCTTTCTTTCTTTCTTTCTTTCTTTCTTTCTTTCTTTCTTTCTTTCTTTCTTATTCTCCCCAATTTTTGTCTCCTTTACTATGACTTATTCATACTTTGTGCTAGAAACTTCATTCAAACTTTA
The DNA here is from genome assembly GCF_949987555.1 of Borostomias antarcticus. Taxonomy (NCBI): domain Eukaryota; kingdom Metazoa; phylum Chordata; class Actinopteri; order Stomiiformes; family Stomiidae; genus Borostomias; species Borostomias antarcticus. The sequence goes on from NC_140258.1 coordinate 7,851,056, forward strand.
AAATGTTCATAATGTTTAGCTCTTTAACGGATACATTCAGATTTTTTATATTTTGTATAGTTTTTTAGAAATGTAACTTTTAAAACTATTTTTTGTCCCATTGAAACTGCTTTTGGAATGTTCAGAAACTTTATGTTTTTAGAGTGGTGGCAGCAGTTGCTTTGAAAATATTCACACATTTAATAAACTGCTGGCACTCTTTCTTTTCTCAAAATCTGGAGCTGCGAGAACAGGTGAACTACACAGTAACGCCTTTGCAGAATCAAAGGCATCCTGGCACTCAACAGACCAAACATAAGATACTTTGGGGCTCAGCAGATTTGTTAAAGGCACTAGGACAGTAGTCGAACCTCAGATTGAAGAGGAACAATGCGGATTCCGTCCTGGTTGTGGAACCACCGACCAGCTCTTCACTCTTGCAAGGATCTTGGAGGGGGCTTGGGAGTTTGCCCAACCTGTCTACATGTGCTTTGTGGATTTGGAGAAGGCTTATGACCGGGTCCCTTGAAAAGTCTTGTGGAGGGTTATCCTGGAGTATGGGGTGGGTGGTCCCTACTTAGCGCCATCCAATCCCTGTACACCCAGAGCGAGAGCTGTGTCCGTGTCCTCGGCAGTAAGTCGGTTTCCTTTCCGGTGGGGGTTGGCCTCCGCCAGGGCTGCGCTTTGTCACCAATCCTGTTTGTGATTTTCATGGACAGGATATCGAGGCGTAGCCGTGGGGAGGTGTGTTTGCAGTTCGGTGAGCTGAGGATCGCGTCGCTGTTGTTTGCAGATGATGTGGTCCTGATGGCATCATCGGACTGCGACATCCAGCACTCTCTGGATCGGTTCGCAACCGAGTGTGAAGCGGCTGGGATGAGAATCAGCACCTCTAAATCTGAGGCCATGGTTCTCAGCAGGAAACCGGTGGTTTGTCCGCTCCGAGTAGGAAATTAATCCTTACCCCAAGTGAAGGAATTCAAGTATCTGGGGGTCTTGTTCATGAGTGAGGGAACCAGAGAGGGAGTTTGGCCGGAGAATCGGAGCAGCTGGTGCGGTTCTGCAGTCGCTCGACCGCACTGTTGTGATGAAAAGAGAGCTGAGCCAAAAGGAAAAGCTCTCGATCTACCGGTCTATCTTCGTCCCCACCCTCACCTATGGTCATGAAGAATGGGTCATGACCGAAAGAACGAGATCACAGATACAAGCGGCCGAAATGAGTTTTCTCCGGAGGGTGGTGGTCTCTCCCTGAGAGATCGGGTGAGAAGTTCAGTCATCCGGGAGAGACTCAGAGTAGAGCCGCTGCTCCTTTGCGTGGAAAGGAGCCAGTTGAGGTGGTTCGGGCATCTAGTGAGGATGCCTCCTGGGCGCCTCCCTAGGGAGGTGTTCCAGGCGTGTCTGGCTGGGAGGAGGCCTCGGGGTAGACCCAGGACCAGGTGGCGGGACTACATCTCCGCACTGGTCTGTGAGCGGCTAAAGATTCCCCAGGCAGAGCTGGTTGATGCTGGCAGGGAAAGGGATGTCTGGGGCCCCCTGGAACTGCTGCCTCCGCAATCCGACCCCGGATAAGCGGATGACGATGGATGGATGGATGGAATTCTTCAAATCCAACAATTGTACATTGTACAAAAATGGATTAGTCTGTAGCTTGCTACTGTACGGACTAGCTAGTCCTGCAGCTTCTTCCAACTACAGTAACTGTAACTCTACTCCTTTCCTATACCTCACAGCGGAGAGAAAAGAAGCAGCAATGAAAAGATGGCAGTAACACAACAAATGAAGCCTACAGACGAATAACCATAAAAGTCACATTTACATTTACAGGTGTTACTGTCTGTTTCGTAATCTGTTTTCTCACTTTTCAGAAGAGGGTTAAATGCATATCATTATGTATAAGACAGTGTGTATTTGCAAGTGATGTACTGTATATCATTCACACAAAATATGATAAGGATGGTCTGTACATCTGTTACTGATCAGGCTCTCCCCAAAAAATCCAAACAGACATATGGTTATTTGTCTATAGGCCTCAAATGGTGTTGACATGTTAGGAAAGACAAGTGACTGACAGACACTCAGGAAACTGAAAAGAAGCATTCAAATGAAGCACAAATGATCAAACACTGAAATTTGACTCACTATCAGGTTTTGAAGAGGGTTATGATATAATAAGTTTGTTTAGTTATATTGTTGATGTAACGTTTGCTGAAATAATGCTTACACTCTTTAACACATTCATGACAATAGGCTGTTCCACAATGGTCCAATGTTGCCTGATGGCAACGTTCAGACAAACAAACTATGAAAATGGTTCTTTTTGAAATGTTTTTAATGTGAAATGGTATGTATTTTCCATCAGTTTTGAAATAAATTGCAATAAAATTTGAAAGAATAAGTATCTATTTTCATTCCTTACCACTATGGTACAGTGTTGCCTCAAGGCAACACACCCTAAAAAGTAACCCCCCCCAAAAAAAAAAAAAAAAAATTAATGTATCAAAAATAAATAAATAAATACAATTTAAAAATTATGTTTACTTGGTATATTTTATGACAAAAAAACATTAAAATGTTTTCCCCCAACTGCCATCATAACATAACATCACAACGTACCATAGAGGGTGTTAAGGTACTCATTGTTAATATGTCTAAATTGTCTGAATTGTGAATTGTCAAAACAAGTCCTTGAGTTGCAGGGGAGCTGTGTTTTGTTGTCTTACAACCTGGATAATCCTTGGCTGGATTTGTGTAGGTGTGACACCTTGAAGTCAGAGGTTTATTACAAATCCCCCTCACTGCCTACTGGTCTGTCTGCTCACCTCTCCCACAGGGGCCTTATCTCCTCTCCTCACCTCTCCCACTGGGGGCCTCATCTCCTCTCCTTGGAAGCGTGTGCTGCGAGTTTCAAGACGTCCTGCGAACAGAGACATACTCCACAAAACTAACACAGACATCTGTTTTCCCAATATTTTGTTAAAGGGGGGCAGTCTGTTACTTCTTTGTCCCCAGTGGGAGGAAACAAACAAGTGCAAGCACACACACACACACACAGGCATGCAGGTGCACATGCACACGCAAACAAACACAAAAACACCTACACGGCTCACATGCTATGCTTCATATTGTAGAGATGATTCGGGGTAATATCTTGTAATATCTTGGGTATTGCATAATTAAAGCCATATAAGCTAATTAATCAGACATCACATCAAATCAAACTTTATTTGTATAGCACATTTCATACACAGAGGCAACACAATGCACTTTACAGACAGCAGTGGGGGGATGGACATCAATCCTACCACTATACATTTTCCAGAGGAAAGAAAAAATAAGTTTCACCCAAGGGACGAAATAGAGACGAGACAATCGAGCAAGCTCCTGGAAAATGTTTACATCTATGGGATAGGAACCTTTACAGAGTACTAAACGTAGGCTAAATACTTCATAAGAGAGACATGACTATCAGTAGATAAATAGTTACAGAGATATTAGGCCATTATGTGTTACTACTATCCTGGTAGGATATTTAAGTGTATCACATAATAAGGCACAGTAAACACTTAGCAGACAGGCTCCTAAAGAGTATAGAGTAAACTAGGTATAGTCGCTAAGCAGAAGTGGGGAAACAAAATGCAGACAGCCAAGAGGTGGGGTGGGTAGACTGATGAAGCTGGACACGAGGATGGCAGGGGGCCTCTCTGGGAGCCACGGGGACCTTAGGAGGACCTTGACTGGGAATAGAAGGGGAGACACTAGGGAGGAGAGAGGGGGACAGGGTTAATAGCTGCACTGGGTCTTTGCAGCAGTCAGGGGGATTTCTACCGGATACAGGGTGGCCTGCAGGAGACAGGGGGGCATCCACAGGACTTGGGACACTTGGGAGGAGAGAGGAAGAAAGGGTTAGTAGCTGCACTGAACCTCTACAGCTTTCACAAGGTTTTTTTCTAGCAGACCCAGGGTGGTCTGCAGGTGACTGATAGCCCTTTTCCACCAAAGGAACTCTGGTTCGTGAACCGGTTCATTTAAAAATTCCTGGAACCTTGGTTCTGTCCAGAGAACGGGCCCGCGTTTCGACCAGTTTTGAGCCGAACCGTTGTACGTCAGCCCACGCCCATGATGTCGTCACGGTTCGCACTGAAAAAACTACTATTTTGTGGTGCCGGTTCGGAACCAGCTTTCGGGTTCCCGAACTCATTTCTTTTTGGTCGAAATGCTCGGAACCATTCAAAATTAGGTTCGCGAACCGGCACCGAACTGGTTCCCTCTTGGTGGAAAAGGCCTAAGAGGGGCATCCACAGGACCTGGTTAGAAAATAAGAGGGAGAGACACTAGGGAGGAGAGAGGAAGAACAGGGTTAATAGCATCCAGAGACACATAGTTTAAGCAACACACTTTTTCACGAATCAATGCCAGTCGCTAAGCAACACACATCTTGATATACACACAGTGCATATAAGGATATGCACCAAGGATGTACACGGAGGATTCACTAGCAGGCTGGAGGCTGCCTCTCTATGTCTCTAGCTCCTGGCTAGTGATTGTAGGTGAGTTTGAATAGGTTTGTATTAAGATCTCACTTAACAATGTCCACAGTTTCAGCTATTCTTAGGTTCTCTGGCAACGTCTTCCAAAGGCTGGGGGCATAAAAACTGAAAGCTGCCTCTCTGTGTCACTGTTAGTTGCAAGAGTTCAGTACCTGAGGACCCAAGGGATCTACTGGGCATGTACCTAACAGGCATGTCTGGAATATTTAGGTGTGTAAGAGAGATTTAAAGACAAGTAAAATAATTTTGAAGTCTTTTCTTAAACTTACAGGTAACCAGGGTAGTGGTTTTAAGACTGGTTTGATGTGTGCCCTCTGTCTAGTCTTAGTGAGGACTCGTGCTGCTGTATTCTGTAACATTTGTAGTTTAGAGATAGCTTTCTTTGGTAGGCCAGACAGTAGTCGAATCCTGATTGTGATGAAAGCATGTATTAGTCTTTCAGTGTCAGCCTGAGAGAGAAACAGTTGCACCGTGGCAATGTTTCTAAAGTGAGAAAAATATATCTTGGTAATATTCTTCAAGTGCCAGTGTTTTTAAATGTGCAGATAGTTTCTCTCTTTCAGCTTTTTCACCAATGATCAGTACCTCTGTTTTGTCTTGGTTTAACTGGAGGAAATTATGTGACATCTATACATTTATATCCATAATACACTTTACAAGGCAGTCAATCGAGCTGTAATTACTGGTGTACAGAAATATAGAGTTAGGTGTCATCTGTATATTGGTAGCTGACGTGCCTCCAAATGACTTTTCCAATCTTACAATGAGGATCACAGTATCAAAAGTTACACTCAGGTCCAGGAGGAGGGGAACAGAGAGATCTTTGGAGTCAGCGTTAATTCTAAGGTAAACTAATGCCATCTCTGTGCTATGATGAGCGTGAAAACCGGACTGGAAGATGTTGAAGGTACAACTTGCAGCTAGGAAATCAGTTATCTGTTTAAAAACATTTTTCCATCATTTTACAAAATTGCTAAGAACTGAAGAGCCTAGGCTCCATTTCTTTAGAAGGGGTTTCATCAAAGCAGTTTTGAGTGTTGGTGGGAAGATACCTGTAAACATTGAGTTGTTTACAATGACATAATCATTCTGGAGCTCCAGCCTTGGGAGTTAGCAAACGTAAACTCCAGTGAAATCATATCTGCGCCTGGTCAGGACAAATGAGCATGCCATAGTGTTAGTTTGTATGAGGCCCTTTGTACTTGATATCCATATATCTGTCAGATCAATCATCTTGCAATATAACACCATATTTCTATTTTAAAAAGCCAAGTTGAAAATGAGACCTGACACATGAAACAGGAGACATACTGAGAGCTGTAGCTGTTTGATTAGCCTCCCTTGGGTCTTCTTATGTGTTGGATGCAGTATGGATGTGTGTTACATCTTCTGTGTCATGGTGGAATATAAATTGAGCAGGGAGCCCAGAGAGCATATTCATCAGGCCTCGCAGACAACACCCAGTCAAAACAAGGAGCTGCAATGAGACATGGCAAGAAACAATGAACTAGTGGATGCCACTTGACTTGCTGGTTTGTGTATATCCCCCCCCTGTAACTGGGGAGAAGAGGTGTGTTTGTGTGTGTTTTGAGAAAGGGTGAGAGAGAAAGAGAGAAGGAAAGACTGTGTTTGTGTGTGTGTGAGTGAAAGGGAGAGAAAGAGAGAAAGAGAGAGAGACAAAGAGAAGAAAAGAGCATGTGTGTGTTACTGTACATGAATGCATGTGTGGGAGTGTGTGTGGTTGGAGGGAGGGACCTAGTTCAGCAGGGTCCCTGTGTGTGGTAGTGTGTATGTGAGAGGGAGGGACCTAGTTCAGCAGGGTCCCTGTGTGTGGTAGTGTGTATGTGTGAGGGAGAGAGCGCTAGTTCAGCAGGGTCCCTGTTTTTCACTTTTATCTGAACACTTAATTACTTCAGCCAGCTAATCTTTCACTTAATAAAAATCTATTAGACTGGGCCGTCAGGTCGTAAGAAGACGGTAATTTAGCGAGCTGGAGCACAGCCCTCCGCTTTCTGCTACACTTGGCCAACACATGTTTAATGTGCCTTGCAACTCCGACATTTGCCAACACACAAACCCTAACATTATATAGTTAATCAATGTTCTTTTTTCTTTCTTCAGTTTAACATCCTAAATTTGCATTTTTACAGTGCTGCTGCGGTCCTAGATTGAGTGTGATTTGAGTTCTTTCTCGCTCCACAGCAAACCGCAGCCTGGTGCCCTGTCAGTTGACATCCAGTCAGCCGTACCCAAACAGAGTAGCTGATGAATTTGATAAATGATCACACATGCAGGCTATATGAATATTAAATGTAACCATCTTGAAAGCAGAGTACAACACTAACTGTTGTTCCTCATCAGCCACCAGAGGGCAGCACTTTACAACGTTTAGCACATAGATGATTCAACCAGTAGGGCTTAAAGATGTTTATCTCTGAAATTCACAGCGTTCAAAACCACTGTTGGTTATATCACCTCATGCCTAATCACTGTTGTCTGTCTTTATACTGTCTGCTGTGTTTGGAGAATTACACTTCTATGTTCCTGTGGTGCAATACCAGAAGAATGAACTCAACTCAACTCAAACTTTATTTATAGAGCACCCCATACGTGTAGGTGAATTAAATTACAACAGTAATACTAGAAAACACAACCATACACACATTGATTGTGATTATGTGTGTGTATGTATTCGTGAGAGAGAGTCTCTCTCTGAGTTAATTGCAGAGAGAGAGAGTCTCTCTCTCTCTCTCTGCCAACTGAGTTAATTGGTGTTATATGGCGAGATGATTGATCTGACATATATATGGATATCGAGAGAGAGAGAGAGAGAGAGATGACCCCATTCATGGCTCTGGTAGAAAGATCGTGCAGTGATAACACTCACACACACACACACACACACACACACACACACACACACACACACACACACACACACACACACACACACACACACACACACACACTACATAAACAGGCATAATCTCCTGCACCCCCACTCCACCCCTACACGGTCTGCTACACGGTGGTCCTGGCTGGCCCTGGCCTCGGTCTTGCTGAAACAGGCCGGCTGGCAGAGCAGCAGCCGCCTCGTCAGCCTGATTGTAATCCATGGCATATTATGGGGTGTTGAACCCAGAGCAGGATCCTATGCTCCATTCCAGCTGTGTTGCATCACCACCGGCGGTGGCACCAAACTGAGCTATAAATAGCAGACAGAGGGTAGAGAGGGGAGGGCCACGCTGAGACAGACAAACCTGTACACACACGCCAAAAAGACAGGCAGCCAGACACGCACGCACGCACGCACGCACGCACACACACACACACACACACACACACACACACACACACACACACACACACACACACACACACACACACACAAACAGAAGTAGACAGACACACGACCTACCTGAAGCACAGACAGACGCATGCGGTCAGGCATGTATTGGCTCATGACCACAACCCTGCTCACGTGTAGATAGACTTATAGTAGCCTATGGCTGTTGGTGGTTACAGTTTTATTCACTGATTTTGTCAAGCCTACATAAAGCAATACTGCAGCCCGGGTAGGTGGCCGCGTATGAACGAGAAAGAGAGAATGCCTTAACTAGTCACTCTGTGAAATACCACTCTTGTTTTGAAAAAAGAGATGATGCATGGTGTTGCAGTATTACGGACCGCGAATTAAAGACACAACGGAAATAGCAGCAGGAAAACACACCAGCGGCAGCATTGTTAAATAGGTCGAGTGCGGATGTGTTCATTGCCGTTGTGTTCTCAGAGGGTGGTAGACTACACTCCAGACTCAAGGTCCTCTCAGGGGAAGCGTGGAGACTGGCTGGGAGGCAAACGCTGCACAGGGAGGCATATTATGGCACAGCGGAGCAGTGGCAAGCAATAAACCAATAACGCCCTTTTTTAACGTTTTTTTTGTTCATGTCTAGACCTTGCTGCGTGTAGCTTTAACACACAAGAGCCCAGCGGCCTGCCAAATGATGTAGGTGGCTCTGCGGGTGATTTTTCTTCTTCTTCTGTAGCCTACCTAGTAGCAGGGGAAGGGAGTCACAGTATGACTATGATTCAGCGTTTGTGTCTCATTCCCAATGTCGTCATCATCATCTTCATCATCATTACCATCATCATCATCACCACCATCTTCATCATTATTATAGCTAGAGCAAAATAGGCAATTGCTGAACACTCATGGACACAACACTTTTTGCCAGCCAATGCTGGCGTCACGACTCCATAGTGTGCAGCAATCTTTGCTTTCAACTTCCCCATCCCTCTCTCTCTCTCCCTCCTCTCCGTTTCATCCCTCTCATCTCAGCCCTCCCCAACGCACACACCTTTCCACATCCCCATGTATCTCCCCTCTCTCTCTCTCTTTCCCTATCTCTGTCTCTCTCTCACGGTCTCTCTCTGTCTCTCTCCCTCTCTCTCCAGTTTGCCTGCCGTCTCCCACACTGCTCCTCCCTGGCAGGGACTGCTGTGCTGTGTACCGTATTCAAGTGAAGGGCAGCATTAGCATGGGGATCACTAATCTCTGTCAGGAGCCGTTCAGCCAGGGCTCAGGGATCAGTTGTTATCTGAGCCAAGAGGGGGGTACAACATCTTAAATGTAGTTCCTAGATTATTTTGTGTCTCTGCAGTCCTTTGTTTTTGTTTGTCTCTTTTTGTACCCGGGCTGCGCCCCGGGCTGATGTAACAGTTGGTTGGGGGGCGCATTATAAATCAAAAATAACATTACATAACATGGGAGAAAGAGAGAGAAAGAGACAGAGAAATTGGAATTTCATAGGGTATTTGTGAAAATATTTGTGAAATTCTTGGCAGTGTGTGATTACAAAGGCAACGGCATACATATAGCTCAGGACATAGGCCTAATATCTAATATCAGGACATAGATATCTGAAAGGAAAACAAGTCAGCCGACGGGAGAACCTCATACACTGATACACATTTCCACAGTTCAGTCATGAGATGCACCTACAGTACAAAGAGACTCGCAAACGATGCCCCTGATCATACTGTATGTATGTAACCTACAGTGATACGATGCCCTGGATAATACTGTGGTGGTTTTAAAGAGGGCAGGATGTTGTGAATCTTCCGTTTTGGGGTTTACTGGCCACACGACACATACATAAAACACAACACACTGCTCTCTGGGTATACACACACACACACAACACACTGCTCTCTGGGTATACACACACACACAACACACTGCTCTATGGGTATACACACACACACACACACACACTAGCAAAGGGAAAGCGACACATGCGGGAGAGAGAGAGAGAACAGGAAGTACAGTCCATTTTTATGCCCAAGCAGGGTCACCCCCCTATCTGACTGTTCCAACAATAGGACCCCCTGTCCTTGCCAAGTCACTGCACTACCCCTCCATCACAAAGTTCCTCGCCCTCGACGGAACATACAAAGCTCCCCCCCCCCCCCCCCCCCTTCGCTCTGCTCCTTCCACGCCTGCTGCAGCACCCCCCCCCCCCCCCACACACACACACACACAGAGCAGACATCCATAATTTGTGAAACTACACCGTTAGCGTCTATGTGTGTGTGTCCTTCTCCCGCTGCTGCCTCCACTCTCCGCGTCCACTGTCCAACAGCGCACCCAGTCAACATACCCTTGCCATTCAGTGGCGCCAGTTAGCCTGTGACTGTACTGTATGCAGCTGCACAGTCGTGGGCTCACACTGAGTCCAGCCCAGCCACCACTAGGGCAGAGCAGCCCCTTCACTGAGACAGCGAGTCCCCAAAACAGGTGGCAGGCTCTCTCTCTCCTCAGCCATCTCTAAGGTGGCTCTCTGGGTATATACACACTAGAAAAGGGAAAGAGACTATGTGTGTGTGTGTGTGTGTGTGTGTGAGAGAGAGAGAGATAGAGAGAGAGAGAGAGAGAGAGAATGAACAGGAAGTATAGTCCTTGTCAGGTCACTACAATACTGTATGAAGCTACAGTGATATTATGCCCTGGATCATACTGTATGAAGCTACAGTGCAGCACGCCAACTCAAACTAACTTGGCACAGCAGTTTATTTCCATAAAACCTGTGTACAAACATTATAAACCACCTTGTGGTTGCTCGCTGAGGGTTTTGTTCAGGTTTAAACAGGGAAATAAAATGTTTAATTGTATCATAAACACAGCAGCTGTCTGGATAAACCCAGATCCATTTTTAATGAAACAGATGCCATGCTTTCTCCTCCACTTAGAGTGAGGGGCACCTTCCATGACCTTTAGTTGTTCCTGCATGTGGCAATGTGTCCTGTAGACAGAGAGTACTGAAGACTGAACGTATACTGCAGACAGAGAGCACTATAGACTGAGAGTACTGTAGACTGAGAGTACTGGAGACTGAGAGTACTGGAGACTGAGAGTACTGGAGACTGAGAGTACTGTAGACTGAGAGTACTGGAGACTGAGAGTACTGGAGACTGAGAGTACTGGAGACTGAGAGTACTGGAGACAGAGTACTGGAGACTGAGAGTACTGGAGACTGAGAGTACTGGAGACTGAGAGTACTGGAGACTGAGAGTACTGGAGACAGATTAGCCTACTGATGCTGTGTTCGAAATCGCTCCCTGTTCACTATATAGTGCACTATATAGGGCGTCAGCCATTTTGTTTGTAGTGTCATTCTCCACAGAATTTTCGTTCCCTATATAGTCAACTATTTATTACCCACAATTCACCTTGATTTCCAGGGAACAGTGCATGTACCCAACATTTTCTCTGTTCCCTAGGTAGTTCACGACATGGTGAATAGATAGAAACAGACAGAGAGAGAGAGAGAGAGAGAGAGACCCTGGGGAGAGACACCCTGCGATCTCCAGCCTCGATAGTATGGGCAGTTCTCATTCAGCGTTTAGGGAGCTTGTGTGGAGATGATTAGTCTTCAAATAGCGTGACAGACCAATGCAAACCCTGGGGATTGCTCTCAAGTTATTGTTTGGTATGTTCAAAGACGGTTTAATGAGATGCCTTTGACTTGGTTTAGAGGAATTAAAATGTAAGAGATTCTCTCTTAGACCTGTGAATAGAAAAGTGTATTTGCCATGTGTAACAAGTACGGATACAGGTACATTGGAATTCCTTTAATCCCCCTATATAGGGAATAGGGAGTGAGGGAACGAGGGAACGATTCCGAACACAGCTAGAGAGTACTGTAGATCCAGAGGGGTGTCTAGTAGCCTTGCGTCACCAGTCTCTCCTAGGGGGGGTGCGCTGTCAAAGCATGCCCTGATGGGTGCTGAGCATTGGCATTTATATGTAAAACATACAGGAAAACTATAGTAGCCCAGGCTACTGATGTTTTTTTAAACACATCAACAAAGGCCAATAATTTGAGAGCGAGCAAATAAGAGGGCAATATTTAGGCCGAAACAACCAAGCTTTTACGGACACACTAAATAAACTACAGAGCCATTATGACAACAATGGCCAAGCACCACGAAGAGAATGACAGGACGATAAAATACACCCCCTTAGGACACAGCACTCAATAGCCTACTCCCCTACTTCACTAATCAGTGTTTAGGCTACTAGCCTACTAGGCTACTGCGTATTAGCCCACCGCTCCAGGTCTTGATTTGGTCTTGATTTGATTTGGTCTTGACTTCCGTAAGCTAGAATCATTTTCTCTGGCCTACAATGTTAAGTGAATAACGAGCTAGTAAGACCGGTGTCAACGGACCGTAACGTGGACTGTATTTTTATGAGGACTGTAGGGGGCGACATAGCACTACCAAAATGCTAAACACTGATGAAAATGAAGCGATATGGCAGAATACAAGACGCATTTAAGTCAAAAACAGTCTGAAAGTCGATTTCAGGCTTCCCCTAATGGTGTCAGAGTGATGGCTTATGATCAAGTTTTCAAATCAAGTTTTATTTGGATTTGTATGGGTAAGCCAGGATTACCCTGGTTTATAGGAGCAATCGCCACTGGTAGGGGTACCAATAATTTGCAACACTTGGGACAATTTAATTGTTCCTATCAAAACGTAAACAACTATAATTCCGCACCAAAACGAAGTCCAACGACAACTTGTGCTCAAACACCACAACGCCTTTTATCAAACCCTTAGCCAGTGCTAACCATCTCTGGGCTACTGTATTTAACATAATAACATTGCATTCATAAGCCATCGTTCTGACACCATAAGGGGAAGCTTGTCAACGACATGCGACAACAGGTCCTTATCTCTCACATAGCAGCAAATTCACACACATTGCCAACATGATCAATCTGAAATGCATACGGTTGCGTGTCCACTGACAAGCTGTATTTTAGGCCGCTATAGGGACGAGAAAATAACTTACCTGATATAAAATGGGCACCGCAAACGCAGGCATTTCTGATTATGTCAGTCCAGTCCGTAGGCTATGCTTAGCCACAGGCGACTCCATTTCTGAAAAGGCCGGTTTCCTCTTGAAACGAATAAAGTTTGTCACTAGAGCGCCGATTTGTAGCCTACACCTGTAGACACAACAGCCAGACATATTGATGGTATATAAAATACTAGTCTTTGCACTAAATAACTTATTTAGATGCGTTCTGTCCGAGTGAAATTATTTTTCCGAGGTAGTCTTCTTCTGTGGTGGTGGCGGTGCTTTGAAGCTTCAACCCAGCATTTGTTAAAATAGACCCTTTTGCTTAGGTAAGTGAAGTTTCATGTTTATCTGACACTTGTAGGCTAAATATGAGTGCCTCTCCTAACTAGGCCGACACCGATTTATTTTGACGGAAAGGTGAATGGACCAGAAAAGGACTGTTGTCTGGCATGAGCGAGTGGAATGCGACAACGGGACTGAGAAGGGTTAAATTTCAACCAGACATTCCAGTGAAACCAGGTAGTCAAAATAACTTACCTGATATAAAATGGGCACCGCAAACGCAGGCATTTCTGATGATTTCCTCAGTCCAGTCCGTACGCTTAATTATGGCGATTTCGTCTGTCTTCCTCTGCTACTGTTTCAAGAATGCGCGCGCATACTTGTGCTGACAAGGCTGTAAAAGGGTCTATAATTAACAAATATGACCCACGCTCGTTAAATAACTTCTACAACATCCAGTGACAAAATATGTCATGGTACCTTGGTATGTCCACACAAAGGATTGAACTCACAACCTTCACGGTGATAAGCAGCGCACTATCCAGCGCACTATCCACTCGGCCACCGCTGACCTGGGAATTCTGTGGAGTCTTTTGGTTTTGATGTTCTGGGACCACTGCCTCTTGTGGTAGCAACAATAGAACTGCAGGTCAACAACAAGAAGAAAGAGGAAGGGAGCGACAAATAGTATTCCCTCTTCTTGGTGTGTCAGCTTACAGCCAACACACAAAAAAATCCAAGGGAAAGGTGGGTGTGAACGGGGAGGAGATGCGCAAGGAGACACTGATTAATACCCCGACTTATGTATGATAACTGCGGGGTAAAGCGCAAATCTGTTTTGCAGTGAAATTTTGAAAAGCAGGTGTAATCCAGTTGCGCATTACCCACCACCGTACACATAACCATATCCCCTGTTAATTATGAACATACAGTTTTATGAACTGCACACATAGAGGAGCAATTATTATTATATATTTCTGGGCTTAAACATGGGGACATATTAAATATATCCGACATATTAAATCTATCTGAGACTCTCAGATAGATTTAATATGTCCCTATAAGGCCTGAAATTATTAAAATGCAGCAAATTACGATTAAAACGTGGACTGGAGCATTCACAATGCAGACATTCACTGATTACATTTTGCACCATTCAGGGCAACAGGGTTTTGTAATTAATCAATTGGCTTTAGAAAATGAATATAGGCCTATGCCAGGGATAGCCTACAATGCACTTGCAAGATAGCTATAGGCTATAAGGCTGATGCGATAATCGCGTTACACCATCAACAGCAATGACCAGCCTAAAGATAGGCTACCACTTCAATCCTCATAATTTAAAGCAGTCAATTACACTGTGGTAGCCTAATTATGGATAAAGCAAGACTGCGTACTGCAAGTCGCTATATTTTCCCCGCGCACATTACGGTTTGAGGGCGGTGACGCGCTGATTGCGCATTGAGGCGCAGGCTTTGGGCATCCAACCCAACTTGAAGACGCACTGCGCACGCTTTCTGCGGACTGAAGACTGAGGACTGAAGACTGTACTGAAGACTGGAGGTTATTGCAGACAGAGATTACATTACATTATATCAAAGTAATTTATCTGATGCTTCTATCCAAAGCGACTTACAATAATTGCATTTAATGTAGGAAAAGCTAATGTACTTGCCAGAACTCACAAGTGCATTTCCTTTCTAAAACAAGTGACTAGAGCATAATCTAGTGCTGAAGCCAAAGTGCAAGAATAGCAAACTAAAAATATAATAGGTGCTTAAGAGGGAAGATCGTGTTAGTAGACTCGAGGTAGTAGACTACTGCAGACAGAGAGCACTGTAGACTGAGAATACTGCAGACTGAGGTTCCACAGCAGCACCAGTTCCAGGAGCAAATTAATTGGCTCAGAAACACCACATATAATAAAATCAAAAAAACATCCCCTGAGTCCATTATCTCCATAGGATTGTTTGGACTGCACAGCCCCCCCCCCCCCCCCACAGCTCCCCCCCTACCACACATACACACACAAATCAGGACATACACACACACCCACACACACACACTAACAAGCACACACAGGTTAAAATGGATGAGCTCTATAGATAGTCTCACCTTATGGACTCCACTGACCTCCACCATGAGCCTGTCTCCCACAAGGTCACTGAGTTCCAGGCTTCTGTCCCCGTGTCTGAGAGAAAAGCTATGCGGCCTGGTTTTATTTGCTTTCAAGTAACAGGAATAATATGACAGTTGGGGGGGTGAGTGGCGTGTGGCCTTGTAAAAAAAAAAAAAAAATCCTGTGGAATATTAAATGCGCTCAGGCGTTTTGCAGCCTGTCAGTCCTGGCCTGATTTGTGATGCACAAAAGACAGTCTCATTTACTCACACATGCACAGATACACATATGTGTATGTGCACACACACACACATTCCCCGACAAACGCACGCACACACACACACGCAAACACACGTCCCCACAAACGCACAAACACACAGTGCCAGACAAGCCTGCTTTCATTTGAATGCCCTCTCCCCCGTGGTGATGTCTCCACCGTCCTCCGCTGATGTCAGTCAGAACACACGAATACTGCAAGAATTCTAACACACACACACACACACACACACACACACAACCACATCACAACCATGCATGCACACACACATACAAACACAGCAAACCATGTTCTTTGCATGCTGAAAAAATACATTTATTGGAATCCGTGTTGATGTAGAAAAGGTGAGAATTGGCTTGGGGTTCTTGTCACAGTACCACAGGTGAACAGCAGCAGATACCAGGCTGGCTGACTACCTGGGGAATACCAGCTCTGTGGCCTAGTGGTAGAGTGTCCGCCCAGAGACTGGGAGGTTGTGGGTTCGATCCCCGGCCGAGTCATACCAAAGACTATAAAATTGGGACCCATTGCCTCCCTGCTTGGCACTCAGCATCAAGGGTTGGAATTGGGGGGCTACATCACCAAATGATTCCGGAGCGCGTCACCGCTCCCCCAGGGGATGGGTCAAATGCGGAGAACAAATTTCACACACTCAGGTGTGTGACAATCAGTGGAACTTAGTCTTAGACTGTAGATTCACCTGGGCAGATACCTGGGGACTAGATTCACCTGAACTTGAACTTGAACCAGATACCAGCCTGGCTGGCTGACTACCTGGGGCAGGCTACTGTAGCAGGCTGAGTGTCTGGCTACCTGGGTAGACGGAGCTGGGCAGTTGTTCTGCTGATGATGAGAGGGGTTGGCCGACGCTTCCAAACACATAGCTTCACTATGAGCTCAGTTTGCATCTACATGACGTGGGTATGACATGGGTTAATTTTGGATAAAAGCAAAATAGTCTGACCATGTAGAATGCAAGATGGTGTCAGGGGGTTGGGTGTTTTTGTCACACGTGATACTGTCACAAAGAACGTTATACCAGAAAATAAGGAGACAGAAAGTCATGCTTCATCTTCTGTAAATCTAAAAAGTTGTCAACTCGCTATTTAACGTCTTCAATAATCCGAAATATTACCATGAATGTGATCACTGAAATGGAAGGCTCTCTCTCTCTCTCTCTCTCTCTCAGAACAAAAGTAAAAGCCAACAAAAAACAAAAATGCAAAAGGGTGTGACATTTGGGAACTCAGATGCTGAGCATTAACATTGAGAGGTTAGTCTTTTTCATTCGTTTTCTTTACAGATAGATTTATTTCTTCTTAAATATCTTAAATCTCATATAAAATAATTCATTGGAACCCATTTCTATATACATAAGAGTGCACATTGATTTCTAGATAAATGGATGGATGGCGTGCAAATCATGGTGCTTTTGCTGCTACTCTGAAGAGCTCGTCTGTAGCAGTCTGTCCAGTCGTTACTTGGCGTCTGCCACTGATTTACGACTGGCTGCCATGTTGAAACAGTTAATATGGCAAACTGAGACCTAAGAGGTCCTTTTATGTTGTCTGTCTAGAAACACCATTTCAAAGTGACAGTGACCTTGATGAGCCACTCTCCTGCTGCACAGCGTGGCGTCCGAAGTAACCTGGACAATAACAGCATCATAAAAAATAAAAATAAAACATGACTGTTGTTGATTCGTGTTTCGGCATACACAGCTTGGCAATGCTCCATAACATAAAATATGGCTTATCCAACGAATGTGCATTGATGTACACGGCAAAAAGCACACAGCACATAGTAGCTACATACAACAAGGCCTGCATGCTTTGGGGTTTCTAAAAAGAAAAGACATGATTGCATCTTAGCATTGATCTCTGGCAGCATATACCCAGTGTAGCTCCTCCCACAGTGCGAATCCAAGCCAGGGATTGGGCAGAGAGCTGGCGAGGGTGGATTGCCCTATAGAACAAGTCAACAGGAAGTTGGTCTGTGTGGCACTGCTTTTGATTGGCTATCGTGTTATACAATGACGTGACGTGGCACCAACTTTCTAGCACCAGGCAATATACAATACACAATGTTGTGACATTGTTTCTGTTGTTGTTGTTGTTGTTGTACACTTCTCTCCAAAAGACAACAGATAAGACATCATACAAATAGGACATTCAATATCAACCTGGCACAGAATACTTAGTAATGTAGGCTTCACTTTTCTTACTCGGTTCTTTTTTTTCTTCTTTTTTTAAATTTTCACAACTTATGGTGTCCACAGAACTCAAATGAGAGCAGTTATCTTTGTATATTACTAAGATACCTCTAGTTGATATTCACAGTATACAGTTAGTACGCTTGTTCGACTGGCAGAACATACCAAATGGACTCTAAATTGCTGGTGTGTTTGTCTAAAACACGGACACAGAGTTTCTTGAAGTACTGAGCTTTCACATCAAGGACTAGTTGATGGTTTCAGATCCTCCAAGCGAGCGTCTCCTAAAAGGGTCGGTTGCCTTTGAGAGCAAAATAAAAAAAAAAACACAAATCCACTCATCCACAAAATACATAATTTTCATCTACAGATCTGTTGCGTGGCGGTGAAAAATAACTTGAACAACAAGTACGTCTGGTGACAATGGGACAGTTCCTCTTCCACTCTGCTGACTGGATGGCTTTGATAAATCTGTACAGCCACATAGGAGGTATGAAAACAAACAGGATTGCGACATGAAAGTAAAAAACAAACAAACATAGGGAGCGCGCTGCGTTCTGAGTAGCTTGGTTCATTGTTTAATCCTAGAGCGGGAGGGAGGTGAGGTTTTCGCAGAAGGAGGGAGGCGGTTGGGCTACACAGTAGTTTCGTTTCTCCAGGGTCCAGTGCGTATATTCCCCGTGCTGTCCGACGTGTACAGGAAGCCCTCGTGCAGGGCGCCCTTAAGAATCCCGTTCTGATTGGGCGGGTTCCCAGGGTAGGACTGTCTACGCGGGTGCATCTCCAGGTGGTGATGCGGCGGCGGCGGCGCCATCAGGTCCTCCTCCGCCGCCATCTTGCCGCAGCCGCACAGGAAGGCGCCGGCGTCGCCCGCCTCCGCCTGGCACAGGGCGGGGGAGAGGTCCGCTTTGGCACAGCAGATGTGCCGGTGGCAGGGGTTGTGGCACGCCAGGGCCTCGTGGGCGGCGGCGGGACACGCGAGCGGACACTCGAGCGGGCCCCCCTCATGCGGGGGAGCCTCGTGGGCCAGGTGGCAGAGGTGGGTGTGGCGCTCGTGCGCGCTGTGAGGGCTGTCCGTGCGGGAGCTGTGCACGCTGCCGCCGTCCACGCTGGAGGGGATGTGGTAGGCATACTCCCGCTCCGCCCCTCCCCCTCCGCCTCCCCCCCCAGCCCCGGCCCGCTGGCGGCCGAAGTGGCGGCCCTTAGTCCTGCCACCGCCCTTGAAGCAGCGGTGCAGGTGGACGCCCGGCCGGTAGCCCTCGGGGTCGGCGTGCAGCAGCACCGGCTCCTCCTCCATCAGCTGCTGGCTGTGTAGGGCGGCGCAGCAGGGCGCGGCGGCGGGCGGCAGGCACGTCACGTGGTTCTGCCCCGCCTCCGGCCCGGCCGCCGTCAGCCCGGCAAACTTACAGTGACCGGTGGCCAGGGGGGCGTGGCCGCAGCCCATCATCAGCGCCTTGCCCGGGCACGGCGAGGTGTCCAGGCGGCAGAGGCCGCGCCCGTGGCCGTGGGTGTCGCCGTTCACGTTGACCTTGGGGCGCGGCGCGTGTGCATGCCCGTGACCCGGGCAGGCGTTGTTGTCGTTGTTATTGTTGGCGCGCCGCCCGGGGCAGCAGGAGCACCAGCAGTGCCAGACGTCGTCACGCTTGGCGCAGTGGTGGATGAGAACGAACAGGCCCAGTGTGACGGAGAAGGCGCCGTACAGGCAGCTGAAGATCATGTCCAGGAAGTGGCCCTGCGACACCGCCAGGGCGCCGAAGGCCCAGGTGGCCAGGAACAGGAAGAGGGTGAAGGTGGTGGTGCGCAGCTGGGCCTTGAACGAGTGCTCGTTGGCCAAGAGCGAGGGGTTGACCACGGCGCCAGGGCAGCCGGGGTGGCAGTGCCCGCCACCGCCGCCGGGCGGGGCTCCGGGCTCCCCCTGGTGGCAGTGCGCCAGGTCGGCGGTCGCCGCCAGCCTCTGCTGCTCCTCTGTCGGCGCCTTCAGCTCGTACTTCCGCTCGGGGTGGCGCCGCAGGTGGACGAAGGTGCACAGGAAGTAGACGCAGGTGACCAGGACGACGAAGGCCACGGGCCCGTAGAAGGCTCCGAGGCTGGGCTCCCACGCCATCCAGCAGCTGGAATACACACACACACATTAGAATACTTTATTAGGTTCCACAAATTATATTACATAAGCAGGGGACCAAATATATTAGGGCTAAGCAGCATTGAACACTTAAGGCACACATAGCACCTCCTCCTTTCTCTTTGGCAAGCCAGCAATCCTCTCACGGTGCATTTACACACACACACACACACACACACACACACACACACACACACACACACACACATAACCACACACACATAAGCATTAGCGCTAACATGACCTTGGTGTGATGTCTGCTTTACTTAATGCTGAAACACACACACACACAAACTAAAGCACATGCAGCAAGGCCTCTGAAGTAGTGCGGCACCTCCAGCAATGCAGAGTGGGATGTGTACGAAACACATATTTGAGTGTGAATCCTAACATTACATCTAGCCGCATATGTGTGTGTGTGTGTGTGTGCGTGTGTGTGTGCCCGTCTGTGAGGATCGGGTGTCTGAACCATTGAAGAGGTGTAAAATGTGGTGTAAAACAGCGCACGTGTGTGTGTGTGTGTGTGTGTGTGTGTGTGTGTGTGTGTGTCAAAGTGGGGACTCACTATGGCGCCTGCTCCCCGCTGCCATAGTTGTGGATGTCGGTCGCCGCGGTGACGCCACAGATGATGAGGGGCACGCCGCCGCTGACCAGGTAGAACCTGAGGAGGAGGGAGGAGATGCAGGGTTATGTGAAGGTAGAACCTGAGGAGGAGGAGGAGATGCAGGGTTATGTGAAGGTAGAACCTGAGGAGGAGGGAGGAGATGCAGGGTTCTGTGAAGGTAGAACCTGAGGAGGAGGAGGAGATGCAGGGTTATGTGAAGGTAGAACCCGAGGAGGAGGGAGGAGATGCAGGGTTATGTGAAGGTAGAACCTGAGGAGGAGGGAGGAGATGCAGGGTTATGTGAAGGTAGAACCCGAGGAGGAGGAGGAGATGCAGGGTTATGTGAAGGTAGAACCCGAGGAGGAGGGAGGAGATGCAGGGTTATGTGAAGGTAGAACCTGAGGAGGAGGAGGAGACGCAGGGTTATGTGAAGGTAGAACCCGAGGAGGAGGAGGAGATGCAGGGTTATGTGAAGGTAGAACCTGAGGAGGAGGGAGGAGATGCAGGGTTCTGTGAAGGTAGAACCTGAGGAGGAGGAGGAGATGCAGGGTTATGTGAAGGTAGAACCCGAGGAGGAGGGAGGAGATGCAGGGTTATGTGAAGGTAGAACCTGAGGAGGAGGAGGAGATGCAGGGTTCTGTGAAGGTAGAACCTGAGGAGGAGGAGGAGATGCAGGGTTCTGTGAAGGTAGAACCTGAGGAGGAGGAGGAGATGCAGGGTTATGTGAAGGTAGAACCCGAGGAGGAGGAGGAGATGCAGGGTTCTGTGAAGAAACATATAGAAGAGAGACACTCCGCTTGAGGGTATTTAATCAATAGATGAATGTCCCTGGGAGAGGTGGTGGGGGAGAGAGAGAGAGAGAGAGAGAGAGAGAGAGAGAGAGAGAGAGAGAGAGAGAGAACGTTTCACATGCCAATGAAGCCCTTTGAATTGAATTGAAATTGAATTGAGAGAGAGAGACATAGGGAGAGAATGACAGACAGGAAGAGAGAGAGGGAGAAAATGAGACAGAAAGACAGAGATAGAGTGAATGAGACAGGCAGAGAGAGAGAGAGAGGCAGAGAGCATGTATGGGTGAGGAGAGTGAGCAAAAGAGAGAGCTATTGAAATTAATCTCTCTCTCTCTCTCTCTCTCTCTCTCTCTCTCTCCTCCCCTCTCCCATTCCTCGGCTTGAAACCAGCTCAGAGACACGGGAGTGAGCAGACTTCTTTATTTGTGCTCTGCGTGTTCCACAGCCAAATACATCTGCTTCCCAGCATCCCTCAGACAAGCTCCTCTGCTGGCGGCTTCTAGACAGCCACCTTTCAACGCTTTACTCCAGACCAACGTCTGGCATCGGGAGAATAGCAAGCAGTCCCATGTGTGTGTGTGTGTATGTGTGGGTGTGTGACGGTCTGCGTGTTTGCGTGTGTGTCTCTAACCAACCAAAGACACTGGCAGTCACTGCAGCAGTAGCAATACCACTCTCTCTCAGGGCGACACACACGCGCACACACATACACACGCCCACATGCACACACTCTCTCTTTCTCTCTCTCGCTCTCTCTCTCCGTCCAAGCCTCCACCCCCCTCTCTCTCTCTCTCTCTCGCTGTGATCCTCTCTCTGTTCCCCCACGTTATCCCCTTCCTTCCTGCTCTCTCCTCCTCTTGTCACAGTCCCCGCCCCCCCCCCCCCCCCATCTATCTCCCCTCATCTCCTCCTGCTCTTGCTCACGCCATTTCTTCTCCTCACAGTGACTGCGCCCATGCCCAAAAATTCAATTACAATCAAGATGTTAGTCTGGGCAGGTGTGGACGGGTGTTGTGTAAAGGAGTGTGTGTGTGTGTGTGTGTGTGTGTGTGCGTCTGTGAAGGGTTAGAGGCATTACCATTGCTGTCACAGTCTGAGTGGTGTAACAGCCACCCTCTCCCCCGGGACGCCCCCCCCCCCCCCCTAACAGAAAGCCATTTAAACACGCGTCAGCGAGATGGCCGCCGGCGGGAGGGGGAAGCGGCGGAGGTTCAAGCACGGCACGCCGCGACCCTCATTCCCCTGCATCTCCGGTCGACCGGCCACGCACACGCACGCACCTACGCACACGAGCCCTCACCCCAGCCCAAGTGTTGGAGCCAATTTGTTTATTGACTATATGGATTTATTGATAATTTGCTTTAATTATGATTAATTAATTGAGCCAAAAAGTAAGAAAATTAAATATGGTTAAATACTGTTGTGCTCTAATTTTAATTTATTTTGAACTGTTGATCTATGATTTATGGTTTGTGATTGAATTATTGTTAATCTGATTGCCTGTCAGCTGATGGAGTGCATGGAGCTGTCCCTGATTGCACCTCCACCTTCTAGATAAACGGGTGACTGCAGCACCTGCGCTAGAACAGTGTTGGCTAATGGAGCCGGCGGTGCGCTGAGGTGCAGCAGGCAGCCATACAGTTTCACACCGTCATCCAGCATCTGTTTATTGTTTTGTTTTGTGGGAAAATATTGACCTGTCTAAACATCTGCCTCCTACTCCATGTGGTAAGACCGATTTATGTTTAAAAGCCTTGAAGAGCCAGATGGAAATAAATAACATAAAAGAGAGAAATGGTTGGAATTAATTTGGGGTTAAAGTAAAGCGCGTGTGCGCGTCAGACACATGTAGGCTACCTGAGTGTTACAAGAGCAGCTCTGATAAAGATTGGAAAGGAAAAAGGGATTGCTGTTATACCAGGTCTGCCTCTCGCTGCATCGGCACGTTTCATAAACAAGGAAGTGAAACACACACAAAGTGGCCAGAGCTTGGACCAGCATGTGGGCTCTCTCTGGAGGAGGTTCAGGGAGCAACCGATATAAATAGACAATGGAGAGTCTCCCTGGAGGAGACTCCGTCCTCTCCTCCATCTCTGTACTTTCATGTCCTCCCCCTGTCTCTCTGACCCTGGTCTCTCTCTCTCTCTCTCTTCTTCTCTCCCTCTCTCTCTCTGGACCTGGGTATTCTGGTACTACCGTGCCGGCCACCATTCACAAAGTGAGACTACTCTGCCAACTCCTTTTTATATACTTAAGTTAAGTGGCGTTTGCAGAACGCATTGAGCTGAAAACTGCACCTCGCAAAACAATACAGCCCTGTCACACTGCCGTAATTGAGTATGCGTGTGTGGGTGTGTGAGTGGGTGTGTGTGTGCGTGCGTGTTGAGTAATCAGCATGATGCCGGCATTTCAACTGTGGGCCTGCACAGAGCACCTGGTTCGACCGCGGCGCCGTGATAGGCTGCCGTGATTATCCGCGAGGACCAATAAGCCGCCGCCGTCGTTGGGGGGTGGGGCCCTGTCACGGGACTTGTTTCTGAGCGGGAGCAGGGGAGGACAGAGGAATGGGGATGAGAGCAAGGGAATGGATGAGTGGAAATTGATTTGTCAATTTCCCCTCGGGCTCGTCCCCTCCTCTGACGGCGGCCGTCACAGTTAATCACAGGGGCGATCAACTCCGCAGTGTCCGCCGCACGCCGCCCCTCGCCCCCCTGCGGTGAGCTCTCCTGAGAGAGCTCCCACCACGGTCCCTCATCCTGGATGACTTTCACTGGCCTCCACGGATTGCAGACCAATTACAACATGCCGGGAGAAACCAACGCGCTCTGCCGGAATGCCGTGACTATGTGAAGTCTTTCACTGTGCCGTGATAGAGTTTCGTCATAGAGCTCGTAACGAATGATTCATGGAGCCTAACGTCGGCCCACGGCATGGTCGTGACACCACAGTGAGTCTGCCACCTGCCTGTCTTCCTCAGTTCCATTTAAATGCCTGCGCCCGTCTGAATCTCTCAAGTCTAAAGCAGCGTTCACATCTGTCTGAATCTCTCAGTCTAAAGCAGGGTTCACATCTGTCTGAATCTCTCTGTCTAAAGCAGGGTTCACGTCTGTCTGAATCTATGTCTAAAGCAGGGTTCACGTCTGTCTGAATCTCTCACTCTAAAGCAGGGTTCACATCTGTTTGAATCTCTCACTCTAAAGCAGGGTTCACATCTGTTTGAATCTCCGTCTAAAGCAGGGTTCACGTCTGTCTGAATCACTCTGTCTAAAGCAGGGTTCACATCTGTCTGAATCTCTCAGTCTAAAGCAGGGTTCACATCTGTCTGAATCACTCTGTCTAAAGCAGGGTTCACGTCTGTTTGAATCTCTCAGTCTAAAGCAGGGTTCACATCTGTCTGAATCGCTCTGTCTAAAGCAGGGTTCACATCTGTCTGAATCACTCTCAGTCTAAAGCAGGGTTCACATCTGTCTGAATCACTCTCAGTCTAAAGCAGGGTTCACATCTGTCTGAATCTCTCACTCTAAAGCAGGGTTCACATCTGTCTGAATCACTCTCAGTCTAAAGCAGGGTTCACATCTGTCTGAATCTCTCACTCTAAAGCAGGGTTCACAGCTGTCTCAATCTCTCTGTCTAAAGCAGGGTTCACATCTCTCTGAATCTCAGTCTAAAGCAGGGTTCACATCTGTCTGAATCTCTCTGTATAAAGCTGGGTTCACAACTGCCTGACTCTCTCTCACTCTAAAACAGGGTTCACATCTGTCTGAATCTCTCTCAGTCTAAAGCAGGGTTCACATCTGTCTGAATCTCTCTCAGTCTAAAGCAGGGTTCACATCTGTCTGAATCTCTCAGTCTAAAACAGGGTTTACATCTGCCTGAATCTCTCAGTCTAAAGCAGGGTTCACATCTGTCTGAATCTCTCTCAGTCTAAAGCAGGGTTCGTATATAGTAACCATAGTAACTCACTCACTCCTGCCTGCGCTTCGCACAGCTGTTCCATGTAAACAAATCAATAATCAGTCAGTTGAAGCAGATTGAAAAAAGTGCGCATGAAAGCCTGGACTATTCCCACTGTTTCAATTGATAGGACAAGGTGAAAAAGGAGAAAAATTATTGTGCACTGATGACGTGTTTTCCTGTTACGTCTTTGTCGGGGACGCATCAGGACGCATTAGCATTTAGACTACTAAAGATATGTGGTCAAATGTGTCCCAGACCATCTTGGCAAGTGGTTTGAGGAAACATTTCACAAAACGTTGTGGTGGCCCTTTACACTTGTATTTAGCGCTGTCCACTTTGAATATGATCGTCCAAAACGCATTGTAAAACCAAGTTTAAACAGGGTCTTTGATGTAAAACAGAAGTCTTGAAGATTCACCATGACATAGTTATAGTTTCAGAACTGAGAAGGCAGTTTAAAATATATATAGGCCTATATATTCTAAACATGAAACTGCCTTGGCTGATGTGAACCCATATTAACAAGGTTCCCTGTAGCATTTCCACATGAGAGCTGTCTGAACCTGCGAAGCGCCCGCACAGCACCTTCCCCCAGTAAGGAGAGCATCCCTCCCAAAGCTCATCCTCTTAAATGTGCCAAACAACATGAGTAGGCAGAAAAAGAATGAAATCTGAAATCCGCAAGGCAACAGTGGGATCAGATATGCGGACAGGAATTAAAACCGTCAAAGTCTAACAAGGATCGAGATTTGTGACCGAGCTTCCCGAATCCCAACGAGTCTGCCGCCCAGACAGGTGACTGAGCCAATTACTGTAGTTACAGTTTTTGGCTGTCGTCGCCATGGTAACAGGTTGTTTAAGTCTCCTCTTCCTCTCCTCCACTCTCACGCTCCCCCCTCTCTCACATCTGCAGTCCTGCCTGGGAGGGCATGCCACTGAGAGGCCTCATGTTTATCAGAACGCGTGGGTTACATATGTTTAAGCTGATCAGCTGCCAGCTGTTTTTGAAACATGGGTCAGCTTTAATCCAAGCTTTAATCCAAAATTATGAATTATCACTAATAGGGATTTCCTAACCGTTTTTGTGCATGGCTGCAAGCCAGCGCACCATAGATAGCATGTGTCGGGTTGTCACTCCTTCCCTCCCTCCCTCTTTCCTTCCGTCCCGTTGTTGACCTGCATTTCTATGTTGCCACCACAAGAGGCAGTGGTCCCAGCACACGAAAATAAATACACGATGACGTCGCACTTTCAAGTTCCTCAGTAGTGTAGTGGATGAAGCGTCCGACTCCCATGCAGACGATCAGGGATTCAAGACCCAGTGGTCTCACAGCCTTGTGTTATCTGGGTTTATCCCTTACCTTTGTCCAGAAACAGAAGTTGAACCAATTGCAGCAAAATAGCTAACGTTACAGGAATCATCAGTGTAATTGCGTTAGCCACTGACCGCTACTATTAATGTTAGGGAAGCTGCTGCTAGTTGTTGTGAGCTCATGAGCTAACTGGCTATCCCACTCTCATTGTGCTGGATTAGCATTGGAAGCATTGGAACTGATGTGTCGACCTATCTTAATTTATCAGACATTATTTAATGTCATTTCAATTCACAGCTATTTCAGTGGCATGACAGGCTTCCGTCCTATCAGTCCTGAACAGAAACGCACATAAGCCAGGCTGGACCTGGCCTGCATGGTTTCACTTCAGCAAATGGTTGCAAACTGTGACCTGCTGGCCAACTTCTGATTTTCTTACGCGCGCACGTGTGTGTACGGGGGCCCCACAGGTGTCTACAGGCTGATGAATATCTCAGCGGCAGAAGCGGGAGTCTCCCACACTGTCACAGTTGTCAACCCTGCCATAGAGACAACGGTACAACGGCGGCGACTAGTTGATATGCCGAGGTAGCCTAATGCAGACAAAATGGCCGTGTTGATGATAATGATGATGATGACGAAGGTGATAATGATGATGATAACAGTAATGCTGGACAGATAGTGCTGGCACCGTCTGCGCAAGCCATCGTTGCTAAGCAGCAGCCTGCACCTCGAAAGTCAACCCTGTCGTGTTCCCAAAGGGAAAGAGTGTGTGTGTGTGTGTGTGGGGGGGGGTTCTTAACGGAATAGGCCCCATGTCTGGAATTTAGCTGATTAAAAAGAATGGTCTACGCCTCCGGCTATCGAGGGTATATATCAGACTCATTTATGTGCGTCATACATTATAAATCAACCTCCCACACTTCTTCCCCCTGCTGGCTGTGAATGACTCAGGAATCAAAATGTATTTTCTTGACAAGAGCAAGTGTAAGAAAAACATGAGCCAAACAGCCAAAATTGGAAAGCAGTGACAGTAATATTGCTGTGGTGGAGTGTGCGCGGGGAACAAACGTCTTGGACTAAAAAATGCAAACCAGCCCCAGACACCTCTTCAGATAAATCACCCAATAACTCAACTCAGCCAATCCCTAGTGTTTCTGTGTTCTGTATTTACAGACGGATTAAGCAAACACATGAAACGCACACACACACCTTTGCACGACTCACACTGTTTTCTTGTAAGCAGTACACAAAGCAAATCATCTCTGTTCTCTGTAGTAAATGACATTTTCTACAGAATATCAAACAAAGGTTTAAACAGAGGTGAGAAGCCGGGGTGTTTAACAAGCCGGCACCAGGCACAGCCAACCGGCTGGCTAGGGAGGAGCAGCTTCATCACACATGAGCAGGGCAGGTCAGGTCTGTCGTATGAGGCCCCTATGTGTCCCTCTGGCTACACAAGGCACATGCTGGAGAACAAAATGACATAAGAAGGCATAGAAGCAGCCCTTGACCCTTAAAGTATACACACAGCACATTCCCAGAGAAATGTCTCCAGTTCAGAAAAAAAGTTGCACGCATGCACACGCGCGCACACATACACATACATACACACACACACACACACACACTTTGCAGCCTGCAGCAGAGTGGTCACACAGCAGTGATCCATGACTCAGGGGTGAGGTGTGTGTGTATTGGTGTGTGTTTATGTGTGTGTGTGTGTGTGTGTGTAAGCGCGTGTGTATTGGTGTGTGTGTGTGTGTGTGTCTGTGCTAAACGTACCTCAGCAGGGGCTGTTTGGAGGCGACTGGCGGGTCACCATCCTGGGGCTGCGGGGGCTTCTTGGTCACCTGCTTGTAAATGTTCCTGGCCGTCACACCTAGCCACAGCATGGTGGAGAGGGACGAGTAATGTAGCACCACACCCACCTGCATCGAGACAAGACACACGCATACACATATACACACACACACACACACACACACACACACACACACAGAGGCAAATGCTTAGTGTACTGTACTTCCATATCACTTCAGATTCCTGCCTCTCTTAACAACTCTCACACTGCTGACTCGAGGGAAAAGTTCTTGTTCACACACACACACAGACGCGCACACACACACACACACATACGCACGGACACACACGCACAGCAGCGACATTACTTTGACACACACAGTCGCTGTCACTTCAAGGGTCTTTCCACAGAGCTTGCCTTTCAGTCGTGACTGCGTCTTCTCGCCATTTAGCAAGACTTCCGGAGGAGTTTGTTCACAAAGTCACTGAACTACAAGCATGATGTTTTTTTTTCCGCAGGAGAAAGAGTTTCCATAGTGTTCCTTTGATAGAGACGAACCACCCCCCTTGACGCTGAATTTAGCGGACACGCAAGTTGAGCTGAGAATAATAACATCAGAATAGGGAATGTCGGTCACATCTTCAATACAACATAAGCACTTTGTTGTCTGGTGGACTCCCTGGCCCCCCGTTTTAATATTCATGAAATGTGCCTGAATGGGAGTTGATCTGGCACTGTTCTACAGCTTTTTCTCTGGAACCAAAGAGAGTAACAGATGGCATAAAGAGAGAAGGAGAGGAGAAGGGACCTGAGAATTAGAGTGCCCCGTCCGCCCCGCTATGAAACTGTTTGAATGCTGGCACGATCAAAACTACGAATCAAATGCCCTCCTCTGCCCAGTCAGCCGGACGTAGCAGAAACCTCCCAGAACCCCTGCTGCTAACTGGAGCCGGTTAGTGGCGAGGGGGAGGGGCCTAAGTAGGCGGACGCTGACGAAACCACTTGGACCGGCCCTCTGGGTACAGTATGTGGTAGAGGAGAGAGTTATTAATAGATGGAGGAACTTAACAGGGTGGACTGTTATGCTGAGTCACTGCGCTGAGAGGATGAACGGGCCTGCGTATTCGTTAAGCCGAGTCGCCGGTCAGAATGCGTAGCGAGCGGCGCGCGGCGAGAGTCGGCGCGACCTGCCGTCGTCGTCACGCGCCGCCTGCGGAGGAGGAGACACAAACTAGCGTTGGAGAAGACAGATCCGCAGCGCTGGAGGAGTGGGAGGGGGTGAAAGAAGATGCGGAAAAGGGGGTAGAAAGTGGAGGTGGTGGAGGAGGGGGTGTATCTTTTTGAAGTTCTGAGAGACTGCCAGAGCCGATGACTCCTTGAAGTTCCCCTGTCAGAGAGAATGGGGGGGGGGTCCCCGTCCCGCTGGGTTTGAGAGGGATCAGCAGGCGTGTGTGTGTGTGTGTGTGTGTGTGTGTGTGTGTGTGCCATCACACGTCTCTTCTGTAGCCAGCTTCTCTTTTCAGCCATGTAATCATCCTGAATCCTGCCACTGCTGGGTCTGCTTCAAACCCACAGGGGGCGGAGAGGAGCGGGCCTGACTCCCCTGGAGCTACGCTGTGTGGCGCTACGCTGCTGTTACACACACACCGGCAACACCGCACACCCCAACGCTAGCCTCAACCAATCGCCTTGCCAAGGAGCAGATTTCCCTTATGCCCACAGGCATCATTGTGTTTACTTTTCACTGGATGCGCGAGGTAAATGGAGTGGGGATATGCTAATTAGGGTATTTAATGCAATGCTAAGTGGCAGAGGGAGAAGGTGGGGTCAATGTCGGAAGGGCTGACGAGCTTTGAGCTTTTGAGCGGTGACAGGAAACGGAGGTGTCTCATTGTGTCTCCTCCCCTCCTCTTCCTGTTAGCTTCCTGATGCTGGCCTCGGCGTATTGAGGCGGAGTCTGTACAGCGTGGAAGGAGAGGATAAAGTATTGTGCCAGGAGGGGAGGCAGAAGCCACCCAGCCCCCCCCCCCACCTCCCCTTTGGTGCTTGAGAGAGAGAGAGAGAGAGAGAGAGAGAGAGAGAGAGAGAGAGAGAGATTGAGAGAGAGAGAGAGAGAGAGAGAGAGAGATTATTGTTGTTCCGTGTACCCCTTATCATTTTAAAATGAATTTATCTCAATTCACAATGGAATGTGGGTCCAAATGAATGAATATTCACAATTTTTGACCATGCCAGCAAAATACACTTTTGATGAAAAAAGTAAGAAAAGTGCATATCCCAAGAAGAGGTCATCTTCCTCCTACACCTGCTCTGTTGGAGATAAGGGGGCAGAAGCACCCGGGTGAAGGTGCTGGGACTGCAGGGACAGCACACTGGCCAGACAGGCTGTTGGATGGAGTTCCAGACAACAGAACACTCCATCCTCTGATCCCATCTCCCAGTTTTTACCATAAAGGTAAAAATTGGGTGAACACACCCAGTCGCTGAACTGCACTCCACACTAAATCACTTCTTTAACTGGGTACATTGGCTTTACAGAAATAGTTCCTCACACACAAGGAGCAGGCAGTCTCTTGGGCATAATGAATACAACCCACTGTGCTGGCTGCCTATAGGTCGCTTAACTATGCACTCCACAATAAATCACTTCTTTACCTAGGTACATTGGTTTTAAAGAAATAGTTCCTCACACACAAAGAACAGGCAGGCTCTTGGGCATAATGTATACACCCCACTGTGCTGGCAGCCTACAGGTGAAAAGCCCAATTATGGCTGAAGTGTGCAGTGCAGGCCACGCCAGCTGAATGTGGACAAAGGCAGCTATTAGGCTGGCTGCTTAGGGGTGGCTGCCTTGACCTCTCTCCCCTGCCGCCCCTCGGTCCACCCAGCACCTCACCTGGCTTTTCACAATGCCAAATGGTAAAAGGACTGCATTTATATAGTGCTTTTATCCAATGCACTTTACAATGAAGGCCTCTCATTCACCGATTCACATCACACACACCTTCACACACCTCTTCACACTACCTTCGGTCTCTTTCATTGTCCCCCACCCAATGAAATTGAGTATTACTTTGACCCCTGTATGTTAGTGCGTGTTGTTCTAAATGTCAGGATTCTCATAGGCTAGTATCGGCAGCGTGTGATTTGCTGGGGGGGTTGGGGGGCATTTCCATGTCTCTCTCGATTTCCCGCTCTATATGTCTCTGCTTTTGATTTCCCGCATAATAAAAGACAACGAAAGTCAACATATGTATGTACACACACACGCGCACACACACGCGCACACACACACACACATATATATATATATATATGAATAAATAAACAAATATACCTGCCAGTGTGTATCATGTACTTAGAATTTCTACATGCTAATGACCAAAGACTCAATGGGTGTATAGGAAGGTTTATCCAAAACAACCCGTATTTTCATCAAAAGTGTGATCTGCTGCCATGGCAACGGTTAATATTAATTAATTTGGAATCAAATTCATTGTACCTGACCTTTATGAACATACATTGGAGAAAGAAAATTGTATGTATTTGATTTGAATATTTTGCATGAAATCTCATAAATCCCTATTTCTTGGGGATTTTCTCATTCCAGTTTCTTATTTTTTAAAATCAATTATAATCTCATTTGTCTTGGTAGATTGAGAATATTGGCCCAGCACCACTTAACAAAGCTATTTACCCCTTGTCTGCAATGTTCATCATCTACAACACAGATGACAGGTTTTGTTCTTACGGCCACAGTCTGAAGTGTAGGCTACAGGGAAAATAAAAATGGAGATAAAACTGTGCCCTTTGGAGCTGGTAGGCTATAGGTATGAATCATCTCTGTAGTATCGCTGTTCGTTTTCACAAACGTAGGCCTTGCATTAAGATAATTAAGATAATATATGTCGATTTATGCTCAATTAAAACTCATTCATTTCTGCTTTGAGATGATGCTGAATTGTGTTAAAGGCACTAGAGAAATCAGAAGGCATGGTTCTCTCAGAGCGTTGTACTCTTTCATGGTTGAGTGTTCATGGCGTGGAGCTTGTACTCAGCAGGGCATTATTAACTCCCATCTTCTATGCAAATTATAAAGGATCCTAAAAGGCACTAACTTGTTCACTATAATTGATGAGGATTTCAAAATGAAGTTCCTGTTGACAGGAACAAGGGATGAGCGAAAGGTCTTTTAAACGTCAAGTGAAAGGTTGAAAAGAGCGGCACATCAATCTTGGCGGCGGTTTAATGCCCACACACAGAGCGGACAGAGAAAGGCACAGGAGGACGGATCCCAGGCCTCCCTGCCAAGATGTCTTCCTATCAATCTGACAAAACGCATCTCTGAAACGAGGACATGCATTCCTAGTTATAGAGATTATTCTCTCTCTCTCTCTCTCTCTCAACCAGACATTGGCCGGGTTTCCCGATAAATAACCTTCTTAAGGAGTTAAGATGGCTCCAAAGAAGAAGTCGCTAAGACGGAGCCTTAAGAAGAGAGTGTTTCCCGAACGTCTTCTTTGAGTTCTTCTTAAGGTCCATCTTAGCGCCGCACTTAAAGGAGTAGTAAAGGGAAAATGCATGTTTAGCCCGTTTTTAAGGTTACTTATGTTCATATACAATGGTTCAGATCAAAACGTTGACAAAACTAGCACTTTTGAGAAAGCCTGATAATTGCTCTACCACCGTTTTGGTAATACATACACACGCGGGGAACAAGGCGCCCGAACGCGATTCTAATAATTGCGGACTGAATCCACACATCTCCCATTCTCCTGCCATGCCCACCAAATATCAACAGCTCACCTATGCACAGTACAATGCGAGACCTTGTGACAGGTAGGCTAGAAATAATAAGCCACAAGGGACACATTCAAGATGGCACAACAAACTGCATGTAGCCTATAAGCAACAAAAAATGGCCCATCTGATAAGAGTATGAATACATCAAATCAAACGTTATTTGTATAGCGCATTTCATACACAGAGGCAACAAAATGCACTTTACAGAGAGCAATGGGAGGGTGGCATAGGTCCCACCCCTACATATTCCAGAGGGAAGCAACTAAAAAAAACAGTTTCACCCAGGGGACAGAAAAGTGAGCTGTAAAAATTCTTCACATCCAATCACACACAGCTATTGGTTAATGCAGACTATGGTGTATGATGATCCGGGGGTAGTTGCACATATTTGATGGGGATGAACTACTGTATCTCATACTGTATGTGCATGCAGATGTGGGATGGTTGCAGAATAATCATGGTCATGATGTTAAACTTAATTAAACTTTATTTATTTCAGACATGGACTGCAGCTCAAATTGCTTGATATATAAAGCCTGGTAAAGTACGAGGCAGTAGGCCTTCATCAAATAGCGAGAAAAACTACAGAGCAGCATCAAAATTAAAATTTAAATGACCTTGGGTTCGGTGAAAGGTGCTACAGTAGGCCTATATAATTTTTTTTTTTTAAATAATTTTTAATTATCCTTTTCTAATAAGAATAATACATTCTTATTATAAAAGGAATCCATTCTGATTAGAGGGATACGGTAAAACACATGTAACCATATTAGGAGAGATTTCCCCAAGTTTTCCCAAAGCGGTCAGTTACACTGATGATAACATAAAGTCATCCCCTCCGGAACTCCGATCTCCCGGGTGGGAGGGTGCATGAAAGAAAGGAAAAAGGGGGAAACACAATAAGACGGAACAGTGCGCGTTAGATAAATATCTCCTTTTGCCTGACACGGCTGGATCTGCGAGCGTTTGGTCGCTGAGATGAGTGTTAAGAACGCCCCAGAGCCCTCTTTCAAATCCTTCTTACGAAAGAACGTCTTTGGTGAAGAAGGGTTTCGGGAAACGCGTTTTCTTCTTTCTGGAGCCGTAAGAAGACTCAAAGAGCTTCTTAGCGCTAAGAAGGGTTTCGGGAAACGCGGCCATTAACTTTTATCCAATCCGGCCACCCCGAACGCCGCGTCCTGCAGGCTGGGCAACGGCGGCGGCATTTCCCTGAGTCAGCGGCGAGACAATGGAGTTTAATTAAGTCGACGGGCCCCCTTCCATAACAGTTAGCATAGCACCAGGCAGCCATCAAAACCAGCACTATCACCAGAGGACAGGGAGAGAGAAAGAAAGAGTGAGAGAGAGAGAAGAGGGAGAGAGATGTGGGAAAGAGAGAGAGATGGAGAGAGAGAGGGAGAGAGAGAGAGAGAGAGGAAGAGAGATCTCGTTGCCTACACCGACCACAGGGGGAGCGACCCTCGACACATCGCCGGGCCTCAGTCACTCCGCTCCACCGCTCGCCCCCACAGACATCCTTAATCGATTTCCTGGAGAGCTCCGAGAGGGAGGGAGGGAGGGAGGGAGGGCGCGGAGGACTGTAAGGGAAGGGCACTTACGGCTTGGCAGATGATGGGGTATTTGATGCGATTGATGCCTCCGGCGAACACTGCGAAGGTCAGGGCCGTGTGGAAGCAGAAGTTGAGGAGCGTGTGCCATCCCTTCCGGCTGATCCGGATGGTGCTGTGCGAGGGAGACGAGAGAGAGAGAGAGAGGGTTAAACACAGTCGGTCCTGGGACACGTATTACATCTGCGATACACCGGCGAGCTGTATTCAAAGTGATGCCGGCGAGGTTTCGGCGTACACTGCGAGTCGGCTGAAATACAGGTCGGATTGCGTGGCTTTTACGCGGGGGGGGGCGTGTTTTCCCACTAATGTGCCTGTACTGTGCAGTTCAGAACACAGCCATTTCACGCACGCGCGCACGCGCGCACACACAAACACACTCACACACATACATACTCACATACACTCTCACATGGAAAATCATTTCGCCCACTCGATGATGGAATCAAAACAGATTGATTCCAGTAGGCTGAGTCAATTGGAACACTCAAACAATAGAGTACCATTGGTCACACACACACACACACACACACACACACACACACACACACACACACACACACACACACACACATATGCACACACGCATACTTTGTGAGAAATGTGGATCAGATGTAGTATTATGGCCCCTCAGGCATGGCGGCACTTAACCCATATTGCCACCACAGTGTCCTGCTGTCAGAGAAGACTGTACTGTACTGTAAATCAGCCGGTGCAAACGTACAGTATGGCATAGATTAACACCAAAACGCTAACGGACCACATGGTATATCTAAAAAAAACAGCCTAAAAGTGTCCTCCCTGTCGTCGTTACGGATACTCAAACATATACTTTGCTACTACAAAAAGGGGAGTTTGGTCGGGAACCACGGGGGTATTAAAAACCCAGCGTCAGACCGCGGACGGCCATAACGGCTGAAGTGCTGCCGTTCATTAAAACTGCCCGGCGCCATTATCGTAACCATGAATATGAAATGTCCCGGAATATCCCCCGGGCCCCTTGCTCGGCTCCCCCAAAATGGCGGCCCTCGCCGGCGGCAGCGCGCGAGCCGACTGCGGACGGAGAGAGGGAGAGCGGTGGTAGGGAGCGGCCGGGCGTGTCGGGGGGGGGAGAGGGACGTTGCCTCGCCGCTCCGTGCCAGACAGACGAGGAGGAGGAGGAGGGGGGAGGGGGGTTGTCGTCACCGCCGCTTCCCAGGTGCTGAACCCGGTCCGGGAGAGAGGCCATAAATCAGCCGGGCCTCTGGCTCCCCGAGAAGGGGGTTTTCATAGGCTCCCGTATTGGCTTTCACTGGGTCAAGAACATTAACCTGGCAACCGTCCACTCCCCATCCCCCTCACTCCCCACCCCCCCAGGAGAGCGTATGGCTAAAGCGCCCCCCCCTCTCCTCCTCTGTCCTCTAAACCCTCGAAAGGGACATACAACCAATGAGGGACAAAGCTGGGAGAGAGGGAAGGGATATAATGTCTGTTTGCGAGTGCGTACATATGTGTGTATGTGCGTGTGTGTGTGCGCACGCGCGC
This sequence comes from Borostomias antarcticus, assembly GCF_949987555.1. Classification (NCBI taxonomy): domain Eukaryota; kingdom Metazoa; phylum Chordata; class Actinopteri; order Stomiiformes; family Stomiidae; genus Borostomias; species Borostomias antarcticus. The sequence goes on from NC_140258.1 coordinate 7,887,368, forward strand.
TCGCCCCGTTACATACATGCATGAGCTTGCATTCATTTGCTCTCACACAGATGCGAACCCCGTCGCCCCCTCGACCCGTTCTCGCTCCGTGAGCCGATAAGCGTCTGTCCCGGTCGGCAGCGGCCTACGCTCAGACCGCGTGGTGGAGGGCCTCTGGCGCCGGAGACAGACAGAGCGGGAGAGGGCAGAGTGACAGCTCACACCCAGCTCCGGGGAGAAGGGCTGGCCTGCCTGTCTGTCTGCCTGCCTGTCTGCCTGTCTGTCTGTCTGTCTGTCTGTCTGTCTGTCTGTCTGTCTGCCTGTCTGTCTGTCTGTCTGTCTGCCTGTCTGTCTGCCTGTCTGTCTGTCTGTCTGTCTGTCTGCCTGTCTGTCTGTCTGTCTGTCTGTCTGCCTGTCTGTCTGTCTGTCTGTCTGTCTGTCTGCCTGTCTGCCTGCCTGCCTGCCTGTCTGTCTGTCTGTCTGTCTGCCTGTCTGTCTGTCTGTCTGTCTGTCTGTCTGTCTGCCTGTCTGCCTGTCTGTCTGCCTGTCTGTCTGTCTGGGGCTGCTGGGACTTGATGTATTACGAGGTGCTTGTTGATCCTGCTGCAGCTGGGAGACGGCCTGTTGTTGACAGTGATGGCTCCGGAACCACACACACACAGGCTCGCCATGACGCACGCACGCACACACACACACACACGTACGCACGCCGGCGGTGTGACACTCTCACGCTAACGCTAGGTCCTAACCGATTCCCTGGCTCGATCTCGCAGGCGAAACGATCCCGGCGCGTTCCGACCGCTCCGTGACGTCTGGCAACGTCGGGTCCAGCTCGCCGACGCCGTATCAGGAAGGGGTCACCTGTCCTTCCGAATCATCTCTTCCGCAGGTTTGTCACTCGCGTCATGGCTGAACGCATCGCTCGATATTATTCCTGTTTCAGCCCGCCAGGCTGCTGGATGACTGACACGGGCACCAGGTCACGGGCGTCACGGGCGCCACAGCCCCGGCGCTTCAGACGCACACACACTCTCATTAACCTGCCCCCCGTAAGAAAGAAAGATGACTGGCGATGGCCCGGATCCATGCGGGAATCTGATTGAGATATCTCTCGACTCCGCCTGTCTCTTGAAGGCAGTGTTTGGCAGGCACACGTGCACACGCACACACACACACACACACACACACACACATGCACACGCACACACAAATGCGCCAATCCTCTCCTTCAGATCCCAGTCAGACAGGCTGCAGTGTTTTTTTCTTGCTGGCCCATTGCGATTGACTCACACACAGCCTAGGAGAGGAGAGGAGAGGAGGAGAGGAGAGGAGAGGAGAGGAGAGGAGAGGAGAGGAGAGGAGAGGAGAGGAGAGGAGAGGAGAGGAGAGGAGAGGAGAGGAGAGGAGAGGAGAGGAGAGGAGAGGAGAGGGGAGAAGAAGAGAGGAAATGAGAGGAGGGGAGAGGAGAGGAAGAGGAGAAGAGAGGAGGTGTGGAGGTGGAGACACAAGCTGCAGAACGGGAGTGGAGGGCCCTATGATTTCTGTGATGCGAACAACACAGATGGAATCGTGGAATCCACACATTAGCACAGAAAAGCAAGGAATTGAGATCATTTGGGGCTAGTGCATTACATTTGTCAAAATGTTATTTGAGCAATTTGTGACATAATATGACAAACAAAGACAGGTTTGAACACCCTATCCCTCCTTTTTGTGGTATTTGGCTTATAACCTCCTTGGCTGGCGTTTTTAGTGGTGCATTGGTTATGTGCTGGTTAAAGCAGTGTTTTAATTCAGCTTAATGCAAATAGGAAAAACATTCAATACTGAAAAAATAAAACAGAAAATTGAAGAAAATAACAGCAGGGTACTTTCAATTACCACTTCCTGCCCTGTGGATTTAGACTGACAAATAAAACATGAACAATTCAAAACAATGACACTTACACTAATACACAGGTCTAAGCACACACACACATACACACAGACACACACACACTGAAATCGAGTCTGTGAGTTGTTACCTGTGGTGCACGATGTAGGTGATGATGGAGGCGAACAGGCACAGCAGCATGACGGCCGTGCAGGCATACACGACCGGGTGCAGAAACTCCCCAGGGTACGGGGGGAAAGACAGCACATTCTTCAGATCCTGACAGGAAAAGAGAGGGAGAAAGAGAGAGAGAGAATGGAGAGAGAGAGAGAGAGAGAGAGAGAGAGAGAGATACCAGGGTCAGACATGGGAATGAGTCTGCACGTTCCCTCCCCCCCGAAACGGGGCACAACACGCGCACCGCCATCCCCGGAGAGAGAGAGCCAATCGGCACGCTTCTTCCCGGCAGACGCTCTTCAGAGGGCTGCATCGCCACGGCGCCGCTCGTCCATAAATCTGGAGGTGCGTTGCTGAGCAAAGCGCAGAGGCGGGAATTCTGTGTGTCCCAACGGTTCTAGGTATGTCTGCCCTCTGTTTTCTTCATTAGGACGTGTCATGTGAAAGCCAGCCTAAACACTCTGCCAACGCTGTCTTTACTCAGTCGGTCATGGATAGGAGAAAACGCGGTTTATAACGGTGTCCGGAATCAATGATATATCAAAACGCAGCGCCAAAGCGCTTTAGTGTTAGCGGTCAAATACTTCAGGTGCACTTGATTCGGCTTCTTCCAAACTCCAGACGGGTGGAGTTGGCAGAGAGACTGATCCACACCCGGCCGTTCTCCCCCGCCCAGCCGAGCGGAAACCCCCGGGTTCACCGGAAGCAAGCTGCAGCCCACCCTGTGTGTGTGTGTGGGGGGGGGGGGGGCAGGGGGGGGTCCGGAGGGCAGGGATTGGGGACGGACGGACGGACAATGTGTAAGACTTCCACTGATGTGACAGTGTGACAGAGAGTGGGAGAGGGAGAGGGAGAGAGAGAGAGAGAGAGAGAGAGAGAGAGAGAGAGAGAGAGACGGACGGACGGAATAAGGGGAAAGCAAAAGGCGGCGAGGATTTGGAGACGGAGAGAGTGGGAAAATGAGAGGGGATGAGGCGAGAGAGAGAGATAGAGAGAGAGAGTGGGAGGGAGGGAGGAGTGGGTATATTACTGAGTGGTGGTTCTCAGCGATGGGAGATGACAGCTACTGTACTTAAACGGCTGGGGGAGGAGGGGGATGGGCAGGGGTTGGCGGAAGCCGTCAAAGGTCCCCGTGGGACAGTTAGCATCAGTGAGCCTTTAATGATAGCTGGGCCTGTCTGTCTCGCTCATTCCCCAGCTCCCAGAGCCTTCCGCCAATACACTTCCCTTAACTATTTCCCAGCATCCACGGCAGCCTACTGTCGGACTGCCTGTCTTCTCTGTACAGTTGGCCTCACAATGGATAGCTGAGAATCCTAAGCCCTGACTGAGAGCGCCTGTCTTTGTAACTCGAGGCGAGCTGTCTGTCTTTATATCTTGAGGTGAGCAGTGGTACAGCGAGAGAGGGCTCTGTCACTCACTGGGCCTGCTGTGGCCTGGATTTACTGCTGTGTTTGGAGGAGGAGAGGCGACAATGGCAGACCAGCTGACAGGCTAGCTAGCAGCCCCACAAATCAGCTGAAAAAAGAGGAAAGAGCCTATAGCTGATACATTAACAACACCACACACCGCTAACTAGCCTGTACAGACCAGTAAACAATATGCTAACTAACTAGCTATTAGTCCAGCTAACACGCTTTGTCGACTATCTAACTAGCTAGCACACAGCTAATCTTCTGTAATTGACCAGCACCCACACTAGCTTGGTTCACTGCATCAGGCACAGCTGGTGGGGGGGGGGGGGGGGGTGTAGCCTTGCGAGACTATCCTGATTTCACGAGCTCGCAAATCTGGACACTCTCCATAGCGACCTGTTTGGATCAGCTTGTAAAATGATCTCACCAATCAGCATTGGTTCTGAGAAATTTGAAATACAAACAGCTACGCTGGGCGGGTTTAGGCGTGGACGGGAGGGAGGAGCGCTTGAAGTTAGACTGATGGTTCATCCAATCACCTGCCAAGTATTTTTGAAAGTGCCTGCCCTTTTCCAAACAGTCTCCAAGTGAGAGTCCCCAGATGGTTACACGAAGCAAGCCATCTGGCGCGTCAGGTTAGGGGAGAGGTAGATTGAGTGAGGAGAGGAGGAAGGATGCAGAAGGAGGAAGGGAGGGAGAGAGAGAGAGAGGGAGAGAGAGAGAGAGAGGGAGAGATGGAGAGAGAGAGGGAGAGAGAGAGAGAGGGAGAGAGAGAGGGAGAGGGAGAGAGAGAGAGATGTCACTTTCACCAGACGGAGGGTCCGGGGGAAAGATGGCGAGGCACGCCACGCCACCCCCCGAACAAAATGTTCACATCTTTC
>NC_140258.1:7896692-7939192 GCF_949987555.1 Borostomias antarcticus
TGATATAACAGGAGGAGAGAGAGAGACAGATAGTGAGAAAGGTATATCATTATCCAGTCCCCTACGGAACCTAGGGCTGACTCAGACCTCCCCCCCTGTTCCCATCTCCTTCCCCCTGTACTTCCCTCGCGTAGCCGGCCAATCTCTCCTCCCATGTAAGATTATGGATTGTGTGACATCATCCTGGCCAATCCCATTTCGCCAGCTGACTGTTTTGCTGTCGGTGCCATTTAAGCGCTAAGTGGGCACTCCATCTCGTCTGGCGCCCATTTCCATGTTTGTGTCTCATTAGGACATTTGTGCGGCGTGCGGGGGCGTGGCTTCTGGACGGCGGAGGGGGAATATCGCCGGTCAGATTAGTTTTCACCTTTGATACCGGAGCGTATCGCTCACCCGCTGGGAACAGGGTCTGGCGAGCGAATCGAGCGTTGGAAGTTAAACCGCTGTCGCGTCGAGGCCAATCTCCAGAGAAATATTCATGTGCAACATGACTCATAAACACACACACACTACGGCGACAGCGTAAACACGCACTAACACTGCGCAACACACACTCACGGACACACACAAACCAGCAACCTTGACGAATAGCCCTTTGCCAAGGTTTTCAAACACGTTCTGCTATAAAGCATATTCCAGTTTCCGCGTGTGGACCCCTCGGTTAACAGATCTCGATATCACCGTGTCAAACTAGCGCCTTGCTACTTCAGACTAATGGACCCACTGATGCAGCCTTCATATCTTATTATACGAAGGCTTCAACCAAAGTCACATTTACAGACCCCTAGAACCAAATGCCACCGTGAAAAATTATATATTTAAATTCTACCGGGCTTTGAAGACATGAAAGGCTACCTAATAAGAGCTCGCCACAGATAAAGTCCCTCCCCTGTTCATCGGCCACCTTGGAATCCTCTCCTGAGTCTCATTTTCTGTCGTCCTTATCGGCTCCGCCGGGAGCACAGGGGCCCTCTTCACGTCAATAACCTGGCCTATAATTACCAGTCAGCATCCAGCAGCGGCAGCAGCAGCCCATGTTTCGGGGACAGTGACGAGACAGAACTGCAGTACCCAGTACTGTCCTTGTCCACTGATGATGAGGTCATCGGGCCAAAGTTCAGAGGTTAAGCCAATGTGGCGTACACTGTTGGGAATCAGGGGAGGAGATTGAAGCAGGGGGGGGGGGGCGACGTGTTCAGAGGGCCCTACCCTCGCCGTTCAGAGGGCCAACTGTTTATGACAGCCATTGTGACCCCTGACCCGCAGCCGCTGATATCCTCCCTTTTCCAGGCCTGGCAGCTGCTGCGGCACAGCGTGGAGGGGGGAGAGGGGTGGTGTGTGTGGGGGTGTCTGTGGTGGGGAGGAGGTGCATTCTGGGCAACAGTGGCTTGGCTAGTTTCTCTGGACTGACAGGCTGACACTGAGCTGGACGGCCAGCCTGGATCTGGCCTGGATCACACTGTACGATGCATGGCCCCTAATTGGGGGAAAGTCAGCTCTACATGTATTTGTCTAGACTGGCCAGCATTGTACAAAGGAGGCGCTGTCAGGTTCACTTAAGAGTCCCGGGCTGTACCGTACCCTGAGAGGACCTACCGTACCCTGAGAGGACCTACCGTACCCTGAGAGGACCTACCGTACCCTGAGAGGACCTACCGTACCCTGAGAGGACCGGGCTGTACCGTACCCTGAGAGAACCTACCGTACCCTGAGAGGACCTACCGTACCCTGAGAGGACCTACCGTACCCTGAGAGGACCGGGCTGTACCGTACCCTGAGAGGACCTACCGTACCCTGAGAGGACCTACTGTACCCTGAGAGGACCTACCGTACCCTGAGAGGGCCTACCGTACCCTGAGAGTCCCGGGCTGTACCGTACCTGAGAGGACCGGGCTGTACCGTACCCTGAGAGGACTGGGCTGTACCGTACCCTGAGAGGACTGGGCTGTACCGTACCCTGAGAGGACCGGGCTGTACCGTACCCTGAGAGGACCTACCGTACCCTGAGAGGACCTACCGTACCCTGAGAGGACCTACCGTACCCTGAGAGGACCTACCGTACTCTGAGAGGACCGGGCTTTACCGTACCCTGAGAGTCCCGGGCTGTACCGTACCCTGAGAGTCCCGGGCTGTACCGTACCTGAGAGGACCGGGCTGTACCGTACCCTGAGAGGACTGGGCTGTACCGTACCCTGAGAGGGCCGCTTACTATGCCTTCTCCTGTCCCACTTTCCAGAGACTTTGACAGGGGGAATTTATAATAATAATTCAAGAGTTATTGTATTCCATCTGAGAATCACTTTGGGTTGCATCCATTTTCACGTAATGTGCTATCTACATGTAAATAGAGGCTGTTTGTTTGATTGATTGGTTGATTGATTGATTTATTGATTAAGCGACAGGGAGAGATTCTAATATGGCTAGATTAGCTCTTGTGAGATTGTTGTTTAAAGATAGGACAACATAATATGAGGACTTTGTTATTGAGATGAGGTAAATGTATTTAACCATGAAGCTCTCACCGCCCTTAATCATATCAATAGCAAGCTAGCTTTACAGCCACGTTATTGCAAGTATTCCAAAAATATCAAATCAGAATAATAATTAAACTCAACTGCCGCTTTGACAACCAAATGATATGCATCATTATCATTCATAAATGATATCTGTCAGCATGGACAGCTTTACAATTGAAGCCAATGTAGCTTTGCTCTCCATAAAACTGCTGGCTGCTTTAGCTGCCAATTACTCAGTCCTTTTATATAAACTTCAAAACTGTGAAACCATTGAATAGGCCATTAACTTTGTTTGGATTGCTGTGCGAGCACGCACGCGCGCACACGTACACACACACACACACACACACACACACACACACACACACACACACACATACACACACACACTTTTTCCCCAAGACTTCCCTTCTGCTAGGAGCAGCACTATTATAATGTTTCCCACACTTACCGGAGGAGCAACATTCATTTAAATAACAATAGTGTGGCATTATAAAGTAGTTATCTAATGCAATTTGTACCCCAAATAAGTCAGGATGAAATATAGAGGTGGGTATCAACATTCAATATGTTGTGTCAGGGTAAAAAGAGGACCCAAATACTGACTACTGGCTGACTTCAGCAGCCAGGGAGAAGCTGTTGACTGTTTGACTGAGTGGTCAGCAGTGCTGTTTGGAACTAGTTTGGAACTCATCACTCATGAGGAAAACAATCAGAATCACACACACCAAATGATTGGCCGGCTGCAATCTGATAAGGAAGTGAGGAGGAGCCCTGGCCAAGCTCGACCAGTCACACAATAGGGATTCATTAACACAGGCCCATGTCACAGCATAGTGATTCATTAACACGTCACACCATTGTGATTCATTAACAAAGGCCAAAGTCACATCATAATGATTCATTAACACAGGCTCATATCACACCATAGTGAGTCATTAGCACAAGCCCATGTCACACCATAATGTTAATTAAGGTCACACCATAGTGATTCATTAACACAGGCCCATGTCACACCATAGTGGTTCATTAACACAGGCCCATGTCCCACCATAATGTTAATTAAGGTCACACCATAGTGATTCATTAACACAGGTCACACCATAGTGATTCATTAACATAGGTCACACCATATTGAGTCATTAACACAGGTCACACCATAGTTATTCATTAACACAGAGCCATATCACACCATAGTGATTCATTAACACAAGCCCATGTCACACCATATTGATTAATTAACATGGGTCACACCATAGTGATTCATTAACACAGGCCCAAGTCACACCATAGTGATTCATTAACACAGGCCCAAGTCACACCATAGTGATTCATTAACACAGGCCCAGGTCACACCAGTGATTCATTAACACAGGCCTATGTCACACCACAGTGATTCATTACCACAGGCCCATGACACACCACCCTGATTAATTAACACAGGCCTATGTCACACCATTGTGATTCATTAACACAGGCCCATACCACACCAGAGTAATTCATTAACACAGGCTCAGGTCACACCATAGTCAGGCTCAGGCCAGACTAGTGTCAGACTAGCAGTTGTATCCTGAGTTTCCCACACCTCCAGTAGACTCCTAAAGAGGTGGTGCTAGCATTAAGCCAACACTGAAACACACTGGCCACCAGTGTTGAGCATGAACGCGCTAAAAGAGGGGAGTTAACGCCGCTCCCGCAATAGAAAACTAAGCTCATCATTGTTGCCAGATACTGTGGAACCTTCCAGGAACTTTTCCAATCTGGCAACACGACTGTGTCGCAGTTTTACGTCACCAACATGACTAATAGCTGCATATTCATATGAATATTTGAACAAATTTTATAAAAAGATAAGTTCTGATCCAGACGAATATTGCACTCAGAGCAGACTAGCACAACCTTAGTTCCCTCCCTCAGCCTGGGTCCTTTTCCTTACAATTCTTGCCTGTGTTACAGGATCCAAAATGGCTTTACAAAACATATGAATGTGTTTAATGTTTTTCAACTGCTGTAAAATTATTTGGCTCATGCAGCATAAATAAAATGACCAATTCATCTACAGTATACATTTGCTGCACAGCATAATAGGAAACTACTGACACGTTTTCAGTAGTAAAACGTATAAAGTAATCGCTGTCTATGATTCTATAATGACTGGGTGCTGGGGATGGATGGATGGATGAGAGGAGACTCTATTGAAAGAATAATAGCAGCGCTTTAAGCATCAGTGATCTTAGTTCATATTTTTTAATTGTGAACTATGAACTTGTTCATTTTAAAATGTGTGAAGAGAACTTTGAACTAGTTCCTATGAAGTGTGAACTTGCACAATAGTGCTGGGAACACTGGTTCACTCTTTCCATGCAGAGACCCGGTCACAACCCCTCCACTGCTGAGTCAAAACAAATAAAACATCTTCCACATTTAGAATCCTGATCACCAGATTCACACATACGGCACATGTTTGAAAACATATGTGAGAGACTGAGGGAGGTGTGTGTGTGTGTGTGTGTGTGTGTGTGTGTGTCGGTGTTGCGGCCTTTCCCTGCCCTCTCTGCCTGCTTGCCTACACGTACCAGTACATGAAAAAGGATCCCAGTTCCTTCACACACGGACGTGTTTTAAACAACAGTGGGCGGGCCCGTGGGTCAGAGGTGACCGAGGGTAACTGGCCAATCATCACCATCAGCCGAGCGTCACCCAGTGGAGTATGTGTGTACATATGTGTATGTGTGTGTGTGTGTGTGTGTGTGTGTGTGCGTGCGTGCGTGCATGCGTGTGTGCGTGCGTGTATGTGTGTGTGCGTGTATGTGTGTGTGTGTGCGTGTGTGTGCGTGTATGTGTGTGTGTGTGTCTGTGCATGCGTGTGTGTGTGCGTGTATATGTTCTTGCGTGCGTGCGTGCGTGTATATGTGTGTGTGTGTGTGTGCGTGCGTGCGTGTGTGTGTGTGTATGTGTGAGCGTATTTATGTGGAAACAGCATGCATAATTCTTCAGCACTGATACCAACAGATAAGCAGCTTAGTCATGACCAGGAGGCAAAGACAGTCCACACAAATGTGTCTGCATCTGAAACATTCTCAATAAAGATAACTATCTTATGTCCAACAGAGATTCCTTCATCCACAATTACATGCATATCCTATATTCACTCCCATTGTGAACTAATTCCCCTACATATTTGGACATTTCTCCTTTCACAAGGCAAATATATAGACTATTGTACATTGGACATTGGACAGTGTTTTAATTGTAATGCTGGACCATTACTGGACAAGCCTATCTATTTTGCACTGAGTCCACTCAGCATCTCACAGCCAGCCTGCCCTACAGGGCATATAGTAATATGAATAGCTCCTCTGTTTATGGCCTACGGCTTTGGAGCCTTTGTTATGATTGGATACTGACAAAAGCCAGCTTTCCCCCGCATTCCGCTCCTCTCAAAAGGTCTGCTTGTGCATGTTAAACACGCCAGAGCAGGGGAGCAATCAGACGCAGAAAACTGCCCCCCCCCCCCTCCGTCCCTCCTATCTACAACACTGGTGTCTTGGACAGAGAGAAAAACATACAGGGGGGTTAAGGGGAAGAGGGGGGGCTTGTCACCGTGATGAAGACAAATGATCAGGCTGCATTGCTGTAAATGAGTGAACCCCCCCACAGACACAGGCCTTATCAGAGGAGGGGGCTAGGCCAGACGATACCAGGCCAGGCCAGGCTAACGCATGGGAGGGAATGGGACAGGAGCTGTCCATGGTGCTGAAACCTGGAGAGTGGCATTCTAGGGGACTTCTCAGCAGGCCTACAGCACTGTTACTCAGCAGCTCTAAGAGTTATGATGCAAGCTGTCTTAGCTCGAATAAGCTATTTATAAAGATTTGGTATGATGGTATGTTCTAGCCTTTAATGGAATGGGCACAGTTGTCACTACTCTATATCAACAGTCATGCACCCTGAAAACAAGGCTACTATTTTGATCACAGTACAGTAAATTGCAAGTTTGGGAACCTTTAGCTGAGTGCCTAGGACTGGAATGAGGAACTGATTAGCACTGATAAGATACTGTGAGGACAAGAGATTACAGGAATTCCTCTAAACCAAGTCAAAGGCATCTCATTAAACCGTCTTTGAACATACCAAACAATAACTTGAGAGCAATCCCCAGGGATTGCATTGGTCTGTCACGCTATTTGAAGACTAATCATCTCCACACAAGCTCCCTAAACGCTGAATGAGAACTGCCCATACTATCGAGGCTGGAGATCGCAGGGTGTCTCTCCCCAGGGTCTCTCTCTCTCTCTCTCTCTCTCTCTCTCTCTCTGTCTATCTATCCATCCATCCCTCTATCTATCCATCTATCTATCTATCTATCTATCTATCTATCTATCTATCTATCATAAGGGTGATTCGTTTAACCCCCCAACAGTCTTGCAGAATGTAGAATTTCTATTCTAGAACAGAGGCTGTTTCATAGAGGCTGTGGTGCGAAATCCTCAAGGTGGATAACCTCAAGGTGCTGACTGTAGCCTATATTTAGGTGATAATGACACAGATATCACAGAAGCGGCCAGCAAGAGCGAGATGTCATATTCTCATGGGTGGTGTTACACTGAAAGGTGATAGTAGATGTTTGGGAATGTTTTCAACTTGTTGAGGTTTCTTGAATCCATTCAAACATATAGGCTCTACGGTTGATGTTTTTCCACGTCATAGTCAAGGCCCGGTTTACGATTATTATTACTAGCCATTGCTGTGGGGATATGCTTGGTCCTTGAACCGGCTCATAACAGACGCCAAGATTAAGAGAATATCATAGCACCCTATAGCAGCCTGTAGGCTAATCATGACAAGAACCCTGTCAGCCGGCCATGAAGAGCTTATGCAACAGGTTTAGTGCTCCAGAGCCAGAAGCCAAGAAAGATCACCGCGCAACAGCGGTAGAGTGGACAGGAGAGTGATGTCACGAGTCCGCAAATAAGGGTCCTTTTCTCGGGCACTGCAGAGACATACTGCGGGTGTGGTGACTGCATTAGCAAACGCACGATCATCTCCGCGCAGAAACCGGATTAAAAAAAGCCGCGTATTCTCTCACTTGACCGTAGAGCTGCCCCCCCCCATACCGCCGCCATCACTTCTATTTGACGTGCCCCGAAGTTAGGCTATTCATTAATCTGTTGTCACGTCCATTTACTAAATTGCCTTTAGTCTTGCCAGCCACAAGGTACCCAATGACTGCGCTCTGTGAAGCGCAGCGGAAAGCGCGTCTCCCCTTGACCAGGTTGGACATTAAATACATACATTGCCTCGATCAGCCGCACACAATAGCAATCTGACATCTGCGCTCCGGCTGACCATATTGGTATTCCATGCACAACCCGCTTGCTCTGAGAGACCTCTATCTACCTCTCTCTCGCCTATACAAGTGCACTCCGTTGTTAGGGGTTTTCCACAGGCTTATTTCTCAACAAGAACAGCAACGGAATTGAACAGCGTCATGAAATATGCACGCGAAAAAGCTTACTCCGCAGCCAGCGACATTTCAAGCACACCACTTTCATGCACTACCAAGGCAAGGACTGACCTCCCAGTCTAGCGAATCCCACTCTTCGGTAAACATCCGGAGGATTTCTGGTCGTCCAAACGCGGACTAATAGGCACAGCGACTCTACGGAACGAGAGAGCGATACGATGCCATAGCGATGTTGGTATTATCCTCATGAAATCAATGTTAACAGGGGACGTCGACGGGAGAAATTTTCGGAAATACACACACCGCGACGTTAAGACCAACTTGGACGAGCTAGATTGACGATGGCGATACTTTACACTCGAACGTTTCAGTGGGCAATGTTGCAACCAATTAGTACACCACTTGCGCTCGCAGGCGAATAGCCTACTGACAAGACGCTCGTTCTATTGAGCATCGCTTCGATTTCAGTTGCCGTGCAGCTCTGAGTACGTGGGAGGCACACGGCAATACCAATAACAATATTTCCACAAGATTAAGAAAAACGAATATTGTAATGCCACGTCCAATTGCGCATAATGGCAAAAAAAATCATTCCTCGGCGCGGGTGGGAAAAATGAATCTTTTAAATGTCCTTTATATCATAAAGTGGTTGGTAAAACACGTGACCATAGATTCCTTTGTGAAAAGGATGCATTTTACACATAATAAGCATCAAGCAGCTCAAAGGACTGGGGCAACTGGGTCCAGTGAGAGAGGGGTGGGGAATGAATGACACCGCTAACTGTACTCACCATTAGCACAGCAAAGTTATTGTGATGAGTGCAATGAATGGTGGTCGTGTTGCCCGCGGAGCCGGTTATGTGGCAGCCCTCTGCCCGCCAGCCACCGTGCCCATCGAGTAGGTCAAAATCCCAGTAGGCTGCGGTGGGGTCTACACCCAGCGCGAAGTGCCTCAGGGCGATGGTGACGGAGTGCACGGTGCTCCCGAGGCTGCACCCATCTGCAAGAAAGCAACACTTAAAATTAAGGAAATCAGGCGGAAAGTCTAAGTGCCAGGCGAGCAGACACACACACACACGCATGCACGCACGCACACACACACTTAATGTGCAGTGGTTATTCAGAACTTTACCATCATATGTATCGTGACATGTTTACGTAAATATAGGCTGGATAATTTGTTTGGAAAATGCAGGAATATGCCACTACAGGACATATCCTTCGAGGGGATATCATTTGATATGTACGGCCATATACAATTCGGGACGCCTTGATATAGGGATTCAAATATGATGCGATGTGTAACTATCGAGGAAAAATGGCATGAGTCATTCCAATGGAGGAAAACGTGACTCATAGGCGATGTCTGCAGATTACTCCGAATACGGTTTGATATGTACGCGTCCCGTGTTGTCGACAGCCCATACAGCGTTGACATCATAGACATGATGAGAAAATGGATGTCCTCTTACCTAATTTGGTGAAAGCAACTGGTGTTGAAACGCTCCTACGTTTTCCGTCATCTGCAAGATTTGACGAATTCCCTGTGCAAGGAAAGAGTTTCCCATTTCGAAAGACAATAAACTGCAGCTTGCAAGTCGAGTTATCAACAGATTGCAACGCTGAGGGGACAGGCGTACCAGCCAGTGGTAAATGGATTGAGGCGACTGCCACTGAGTTCTGCGGATGGAATGAAAAAGGACAAAATAAAAATTAAATAATGCCATTCGGTAGAGATGCTGAAAATGTTAACTCTTAGAAGAGCAAGAGTGACAAATTGCTTCCCATTCGGGGATGAGAGGCGACCCGGGAGCCCGAGTAACAGGGGGACGGGGTATCATACTCTGTAGGTCTGAAGCGCCGCAGAGAGGTGGGAACGGCTCTTACCATTTCAGCTCCAGGGCACATCAACACTGCAGCTTGATTTAAAGAGACAACCGGCCTCACTTTATCTTCCCTTTCACAGTCCATAAACACCATGGAACTTCCCTGAAAATATATACGGTGTTAAGCTTCTGAAGGATTAAGGCCTATTTCTTTGACAAGATACGTGGCGCATTATTCTGCGCGCATGAGCTTGGAGGTTTGACTGCACTTAAAACCCAGCGCAAGCGTCTCTGCCCTCTCTAAGGTCAAATGTAATCATATAAAAAGGGTTTCAAAATGCCAGCGTCAGCAAATTACTCTTAAAAGGGCAGGTAGGCTTCGCCACGTTGGCTGTAACTTTGCAAAAATAAATGTTACAATATGTCATACATATATTGATAGAAATAAGTATGTCCATATATGTGCGAGAAAAAAATATCATATTTCTGCAAGAGTCTGAAAATAGCTCAAACGCATAATAGGCTTTTACATATCTATCCATTTGGACATCTACTCGTGTCCAGTTAGTAAACGGTGGGCTGATAAGGAATAACACGGTAACAACCATAAGTGGAATTGTAGGTACTGTACTGTAGCCTACTAACAACATGGAAACTTCTAGGTTCCTGGGGCTGGGGATCTATAACGAATGTCAAATGAGACTGACTGATCAGCACTCTGTCTCAAGGGGAAGGGATTCTTCCTGACTTAGATGAATGCTCGCAAAGTGCCCTTATAACAGTAAACGTGTAGTATAGTGCGTTCCTTATAAGGACATTAAACCACATTAAACAAGACGTCCATACGTGCATCGCAGTCACTGTGAATTTCAAAATGGGTTACACTAGGCTAAAGCCAACTGTCTTTTCCACCTGTACTTATAGATTTAGTGCAACTGGGATGTGTCCTGACTGTTCTCGTTCAAAGTGCCACCCAACCGATGGAGTCCAAGTTGTCTCTGGACACCCCACCGTTACATGACATCCCAGAGGACGGCCCTATAAAGTTACGGGGGTCGAGGGGGTACTTAGACATGATTCCTTCTCTTTACTGCTGCCGTGTGCAAGCGGCCTGTGCTCCTTTATAACCAGGGTTTGTAGGCTATTCGTTTCTGCATTGACTCACACTTGAAAGCCTATTGATTTTCATCCCGCAGAGGGAGAGAGAGCGAGAGAGAGGGAGAGAGAGAGAGAGAGAGAGAGAGGGAGAGAGAGAGAGAGAGGGAGGGAGAGAGAGAGAGAGGGAGAGAGAGAGAGAGAGAGAGAGAGAGAGAGAGGGAGAACAAATCCCCGCCTTGAAATTTATGTGCCACTGTTTTCCCTAACGAAAGGCTTAAGCAAGCACTCTGTTTCCCAGAATCCACAGGATGGAGGCATCCAGGGGGCAAAGCGCCGGAGGATTTGAGCCGTGACATCAGACGGGACAAGAGACAGACACAACTGGCACGACTGTCCAGAGAGCCAACCGCAGGACGGCCCGGTGACCTGGCGTGTCACCACATTTCCTTTCAAAGCGCATGGCACACATCTGGAATCCCATCTTCCTTCCTTATCTTCCCTTGCCACCTCTCTCTTCATCTTTCTTCCTCTTCCCTCCTGTGTAAAGGCCATATCTAAGACGTTTATGGCCCTGGGGATGTTCTGTGCATGCATAAAGCCTCGTTCTCCAAACGCCGGCTCTTTCCCTGCATTTTAAAGGAGGCGTACGTTTCCACCCCAAACCCACTGGGGACCTCGCCCTTCAGGGCTAATTTAGACAGACGTATGAGGCGCCACCTGACCTTCGCAGAGCCCCTCCCCCATCAGATGATGGGGCATGCTGTAGCCTTAGTAACCATAATCACACACCTCTCTCTCTCTCTCTGTCCCTCCTCTTCTCTCTCATTCTACTCTCTCTGACCCTCCTCTCTCTCTCTCTCTCTCTCTCTCTCTCTCTCTCTCTCTCTCTAGAGCCTACCTTGGCGAGTAACATGTTTTTTTGTACCACAGAGGGCATCCAGGCCATTGTCAACAGTCACTTCCTATTTCTCTCCAGGTTGGCTGTCCATCTGGGATGAGCTGCCCAGTGCCTACATGTTTACATGACTGAGCCCCTGACCTCTCCTCTCCTCTCCTCTCCTCTCCTCTCCTCTCCTCTCCTCTCCTCTCCTCTCCTCTCCTCTCCTCTCCTCTCCTCTCCTCTCCTCTCCTCTCCTCTCCTCTCCTCTCCTCTCCTCTCCTCTCCTCTCCTCTCCTCTGCTCTCCTCTCCTCTCCTCTCCTCTCTTGTCCTCTCCTCTCCTCTGCTCTGCTCTCCTCTCCTCTCCTCTCCTCTCTTGTCCTCCCCCCACATTTTTGCCTACCTCCTTGGTGCAAGGTGCACAATATCAGCACAGCAGATTGCAGTCTCAAGACAGTCCGCGGGGCAAACACACACAACTCCAGACTCGCCCCAGGGCGCCGGGCGAATCAGAATGCGCCCACTCTTAACAGCGGCTCTGCTGTCAGGTCCATTAGGAATTATGGGTAAATCTGCGATAGGGTTTAAACCAGGGGCCACATAAACATAAAAAAACAACGTCTAAACTAAGCCACAGCAAGCTTTAGCAGAACACAGCGTGATTTGGTTGTAGTGATGTCCACGGAAGGGACGCAAAAGCTGATGTATGGTCATAACAGTGAACACAACAACTGACAAACGTTCAATTCTGCACTAAATGACGGTCTCAGATGAGAGGGATTTCGTTTCTTTGTTGGGACCTGATAGATCGGCACTGCAGACTTGCATGCCTGGGGATATGCATAATTCTTTGTAATCTTTGGCAGAAATATCCAAATCTAATTGGTCATCAAAGGCAGTGTGACAACAAGAGATACAGATGCACTCCAGATAAAGCCCATCTTTCATCTTCGCATTGACAGAGTGACGTGTGATTGTGAGTAAAACGGTTTGTGTGCCTGGAAATCGTGTACTTGTTTGCCCTGTCATACAAACAGTTCACTGATTCATAAATCAATTTGCTTCCGAGCAAGAACTAACAATTGCCTTTCATGGAAACTGCTTTGAATATATCGGCTGTTAGCAGTCGTAACTGTAGTAATTCAAGTGGTATTTGATGTTAAATAAACATATGTATCTGATGTAAAACAAACATCTCTAAATATGATTGCCACGGTTGAGACTTAAACGGCTTATTTCTCCTCAACATTATTGTTGTTAGCATTTCTCTCAGTGAGAAATTAAAACAGACTACAGGGTTGCTATGCCAACCAGCTACTTCCCCCAGACAGGGTTTGGCGGAGGTCCGGGGGCTCGGAAAGCTGCCTCAATTGTCACACGAGTCCCTCGTACCGCCTCCACCAGCATGCCCACTCTGAACGAGAGCAACGTGACACAAAATGACTCTCAGAAAGGAGGGAACACTGACTTCAATGAATATGATCTCTAATAGAAATATGATCTCTAATAGAAATATGATCTCTAATAGAAATATGATCTCTAATAGAAAGCCAGAATACGGGCGCACTAGTGACACACTGTGCTCAGAGTAACAATCAACTCATTACACAGTGTCTATGTGCTGTTGCAAAGAGAGATTCTTGATGTGAACAGAATATGTAATTGCGGCAGCGCAGCCGGAAAAAACAACGCCTTAATATTCAGTCGACCTTGTGTGAATTGAGACCATCTTTCCAGCTAATGTGAGATGACGGGGATGATAGAGGTGTCAGAGCTGGGACTGGTTCTCCTGAGAGTTCAGAAAAAAAACAGAACATCAGACCAGAGGCCTCTTTCTAGGCTTCCACTGGGAGAACTGTAGCTTACGCTACTTACATTTACAGACTTAGTCATTTCAAAACAAAGGACAGATAAAAAGTCTTAATACTAGTGCCTGGGAGCCAGCGACTATGCCTGAGGCTCTCTATCGATCTATCCATTCACTCATCCTTTAATTTATTCATCAATTCACATAAAACATCAAGATCGTCAATAACTGTTCATTCACCGGTTAACTCGCTCACAGAATACAACCGGATGAATTCATTTGACTGCAGTGTGACACATGGAAGCCGCCCGAAGTGTTAACTACCAAAACAGTGGAACCTCCCACACCTCTCCACTCAGCCTCTGGGTCTCCAACATTGGATTTACGGGAGGGCGTCAGGGCGACAACAGTTGGCCGTCATCACACAGGCGACGTGGCTTTGCAGGCCGGCCCCACCTGAAAGGTGAAAGAAGGCCATAACTTTGGATAAGGCCACAGGGTTTGTCTCTATTCTGACTCTATTCACCCCAGGCCAAATCTACTGATTGGAGAGCCTCCTTCTTTCTCTGTTCAGTAAGATGTCCATCTGTATTCCATCATTGTTCAAATTGTCTTTAACCTTCAAACTGTTGTTGTTGTTGTTTGTGTGTGGTGAGGGGGGGGCTGCAGTCCAAGGGACAAACAACAACAAGATAGCAATACAATGAAGCTAATATGCTAGCGGCGCTCTGATTCACTTATGGGTCCTCCCATTTCACCAGCCAGTCAGAGATTGTATTGCTTCAGTCATAAAGAGTGTCTCAGTTGGCACGAATAACTGAATGGAAGGCATTTCACAAGCAACTCATGCAAGTCTTTAGAAGCAGCATCAACAGTCATTCCCCTGATAGCATATTGTGCTTTGACGATGTGATTAAAGCAGATATTCATTTGAAGGGACAGAGAGGGAGATAAAACAATGACGCTTGCTGATTGCAATTTGAGATTCGGCTCCGAAAGTGAAATGAACAAGATCTGGGCTGTGCTCACTGACTCACCGTTGAGTTACTATTTGATGTGTTTTTTAATGTTATGTTTTATGTTTTTATATGACGTACTGAGCCCATTTGACCACATTCAGAGTCGTCTGAGCAACTGAAGGGGCTGCAATTCCAGGATGAGATGCTTTTAAATTGGAAGCACAATGACGCCTGTTGAGTTCTCCACAACAGTTGAACTCAACAATTTAATTCCAATGAAATGATGATCACAGCAGCAGTCTTAGATAGATTGTAACACCAACCGCTTCCCACAAGAGCTGAGGCAATTCAGGAGGCAAGAGGAGTGCGCACACACGCACACACACACACACACACACACACACACACACACACACACACACACACACACACACACACACACACACACACACACATTCACAGCTCTGAGATCCATATCAGTGGTCTTTCCCATGATGTATGGAGTGTATTAGTTTATAGTAATAACCATTGAGACATGTTGGCCCATGGAGCCTTTTCCAATTTATGATGTGACTGCAAGGAGTTATACTGTAGCTACTGTACCACTCCTCAAGTATCTCCATGGTAACCTGGTCATGAAGCTGTGTGACTTAACAATTTCATTGGAGATGGGGAATGAGGGCATTACAGTAGCGAGAAGGTGCAGAATAGATCAGAGTAAAGAATATACATCAGAGTAAAGAAAAAAAAACACACACACACACACACACAGTGTAAAGCTGCTAACGATGTGCAGGCTGTGCTGGTGAACGACCGGGCGATAAGGAAAACTAGACGGCGCCACGCGGGGTCGACTCCCCGACGGCCCCAGCCCTGAGCGGGGGTGGGGGGGGGGGGGGGACCCGGTCATCAATCCCTCACTTTGCATCCCCCACGACGCCTCATATGTAAATAAATGGAGATGTCAAAAGAGGTGGAGGGATTCGGCTGCCTGCGCCGCAAAGACAAATAACAATGAGGCCGTGGAGCGAACGCCCGGGAGATGAATGACCTCCTTGCACGTCTAAACGCTGTGATGGGGCCTCTGTGATTTCATCACCGCGTTTGCTGATGCGACAAGCCGACTGATTCCAGCTGAAGCCCTGCAGCGCGTCATCAGCCTCAGGGGGGAATGAGCCGGGGGCCGCTGGTGACAGGAGGAAGGGACAGTAGGCCCCCATGAGGGGGGTTAGGGTTCTGCATGAATATTAGCCCATTAGGAGCAGGGGTTTGAGTGCAACAGTATATTGACCATTCAGTGTTGCGTGTTATTTCATCCTCCCCTCTGGAATGAACCCACGTGTGTGTCACACACACACGCACGCGCTTGCATGCGCGCAGGTCAAATACACAGTTTAAACATCGACACACATGGGTGGGAAACCACACACACCACTTGCACAGGTGACATAATATGGCCGCCACAGTGGATAAGGCATGTACGCATGAGAACTCCCCACAACTAAGACAGGTGTCCTAAGGTTACATAAGAATCATCAGAGTGTATCAATCCTAAAACAAACCCTGACCCATGGGAAGATAAAATGACTGTAAATATAAGAGGCAATTCAGTTAACAACTAAATGTTCACAATAAGGTAGATGACGAATAAGTCCAAGAGTGACGGAATCATAATAACCGACCACCAAATCTATAAATACCTCCCTGAGAGGGTTGTTGTGTTCAATGATGTTTCCCTTTTTCATTTGTACTCAACTCTTAAAATGGCTGTGGTTTTGCCAGGCTGAATCCCAGGCCTATACCGATTGAGGGAGAGACTTGCAGAGGGAGAAAAGTGCTTTATATTTACGGCCGTCTGTTACCATATTAATTCCTTCCCACTAATCCTTTGGCTGCACCAAATAAAACTGTAATGGCTTCGTGGCCATTTTTATCACTCTATCCCGTGATAAACTCACTGGCAATGATGACAAACTAACTCCCAGGCGAGGAAGACATTCATCTTAGGGTTCCATCGTTCCACTTCTCCAACAGTCACAAGCCACAAAAATGAGATAAAAAGTGATACCTCACCCCGTGGAAGAGAATGACTGAGCTGGACTGGTCAGAAATGTGGATTGTTTTTCATTTTGTATTTTTTAATTTATTTGATCTTTAGGCCTATTCATCCAGGGAAACCCAATGAGACCAAGGTCTCATTTACAGTGGTGCCCTGGTTGCGCAACGTGACTAGACATCACATCACGGTTCTAATGATTTGGCCCCTTTGAATCTCAATGGAAAAAAACGTCATCAAAATCATGTAATCCCACAAAAAGTGATATGGATCGAGTTAAACGAATGTGTACTTAGTCATACTGCGTTCTCCGTGGTCCAGTGCACCGCTGGCCGCCCGGCAGCTGCTTGGTATTCTGCTGAGCCGCGCTGAGGGCCTGCCGACCGTGTTCAGTAGCCCGGGCCTCTGACCGCCACGGGGGAGCGGGGGGGGACGAGGCTGCGGTCCAGGATTTATGGCCGTGCTCCTGTGGCGCAAACGCATATCCCGTGAATCGATCCGATGAAGCATTACCATGGTCCCGGTCGCTCTGCCTCATACCTACCCCCCATACCCCCCCCCCCCCCCACCGCTACCCCCCCTCTCGCTGATCAATGAGCAGTCCATCCATGCCCAAACCCTGCCCCTCCCCCCCGTCAGTATAAATCGGTAGAAAGGCCAATAGACCTGGCTAATATGCATGCTGAGACTGGGGAGATAGAGAAAAGATGGCTGATGATGATGAAGATGATGAGGATGATGATGACGAGGGCTATTTCTATAATAGCGTTGACATGATGAGAAGGACGATGTGATAGATGTGTCTCTGGTCAGGACTCCTCCCCCTGGGAGTCCGGGATCTGATCCGCTCGCCGTCTAATCTGATCAACGACAGACTGCGACATAAGCAATGCAAAGGGTCATCAATCCTCCATCCCCCCCCCCTTATGTTCCTCGCGCCGCCGCAGAGCTGAGGGAGGAGGAAAAAAAGCCTCAGCGACGGCGACCGGCGGCCAAGGTCAAAGTTCGCGGTCTGAGCGAAACGAGCGGCGACGGGTGTGCTCCTCCCCCCCCCCCCCCCTGGGGGGCTGCGTGAAGGATGGCGAGGGTGCGTTCGATGCGACAGCGCGTCTTTGCCTGAGCCAACGCCTCTCGGAGCGTTTCTCCGCCCCCCCCCGGCGCGGCCCTGGCCTGGTTTCATCCCCTCGGTATGCAGCCGCCCACTGGCCTACATTGGCAATCGGATGAGCGGGCAGCGCAGGCACACTGGGAAACCCTTCCAGTCCTGGAGAGGCTTGGCGGAGGTCCAGCCTCGTAAAAAACCAGTAGGGGATGCATTACCGAGGCCCATTGACTGTCCAGGGAGCCACAAAGGGAGCCCATCCCCCAAGGATTTGTTTACATTGTAATTAGAGTGCAGGAAAATGACTGCCGCAAACAACTCACTGACCTCCAGCCTCATTGTGGCTTTTACAATCTGTTAGTTAGAGCACTTTGCGATTGTGACTGTATTTACAAGACGGTATAAGAGGGTATAAGAGAATCAGGTGACGGTGCGATTGACTTCCTTGTTGATTGATTTTCCTGCCTGTTTCCTCCCGGGGCGTGTGGTCAATGATTCAGCTCTCTGACATGGCTTATAGGCTCTGGGACAGTCCACTGGCGCACGCCCAATCACCCGTATCCAAACACAGTCATGCACGCACGCGCACTGACATACTCACGCACACACACACACAGACATGCACACGCCGAGACGCGCGCGCGCGCACGCACCCGATTACCCGTATCCAGACACGCTCGTGCACGCACATACTCACGCACGCGCGCGCGGATACGAACACGCGCAGACGCGCACGCACACACCGCTCCTAGTGCCGTGCCTATCAGCATAATCATTGAAACAGAATCTCCTTATCTCGTCCCGAGTGTAAGCAGCGAGACTGGGCGAAGAAGGATTGCGACATAAAGGCCGTCCTGCTTGACTCCCGCTTCTCTTATCTATTCGTCGTGCTGTTTAAACGCCGGCGTGTTTCAGCGGGGGGCAGATTATTATCACGTGTGTGTGTGTGTGTGTGTGTGCGTGCGCACGTGTGCCTGCGTGTAGCCCGAGGTGTGATTTATACCCACTAGTGTCTCTACACTCCCCCACTGCTGTTCTCATTCATCTGGGGAGGGTGACGCTATCTGGCTCTCTGTCCGTGTTCCTCTGACCCCCCGCTGACCTAGTTGTCCCCTCCGCCAGATTACAGGGTCCGGTCAGTGGGGCCACTGGCGGCCCCTGTTGTAATGCCACTGCGATGAGACCTCTATTGGCGGTGTGAGTGTGTGAGTGGGCTCTAGCTGATCACTCATGGGGACACCTGTGCTTTTTAATTTTTTATTTTAATAACTGGTGCCTGGAGGGCTGCTTACTGTTGTGCCCTTGAGCAAGGCACTTAACCCCAACGCTTGCTCACAACATCCAGGGGCACTGGTCATGCTCAACCGATGTCACGAGAGATGAACAGAAGACCAATTTCCCCTTGGGGGACAGGGGGATTAACACAGTATAGCCTGGAAACAAAAAACTCCATTAAGTCAACCACTGGTGTATTTATCCTTGACCAATTCCTCGTTAATCTGACTTAGATACAGTGTGATGGACATGTCTGTCTCAGCCTACATGATTGCATGCAGAAGTGCTCAACTAACCCAGCTAATAAAGGCTTGGGGGAGTTTCCGGATAAGTGCCCCTTGCCGGGTTCCATGCCTTGGCCTTTAGAATGGCCATCACGTACGCTTCCTTCATCCTCGTTAATTATCGCAGGGAAAATGGGCACCGTTACAACCCATTACTATCTGTATTATTAGCATACGACGTTAGTCTTCTTGGGAGGTGCCCCACCACACACACACACACACACCTCCGCCACCCCACCACACACCTCCGGCACTCCACCGTCGCACACGCACAGCATCCAGGTTTTAATAGATAAGTTAATGACCGGAGGCCATAGTCATGCCTCGCACGCAAGCGGGGGCCAAACAAGCAAGGTGCCGGAGCCCATCTTGAACGGGGTAAAGGCTTTTTTTGGGCACGCTCCAGTGAGCACATTTCTCATTTGGCGTCGTAATTTCACATTAGGATGCTGCATTCATCATCAAGAAAACGCTTCAAAAGCAGTTTGGGTGAAGTATATTTAGGGACGCGTTTCACTTACGTTTTCTCGTCCGGAGTTTTGCCATGAGGAGGAGGGGGCAGAGGGGACCAACACACACACACACACACACACACACACACACTTCAGTAATATGGGACAGAGGGACAGAGATCTTTAGCCAAGGATAAATCAAACCATCATGCTCATGTTGGTTCTAATTGGAACTTGAGCAAAGGTGATCTGATTAGACTGAATCAAAGGAGACAGCTCAAAAAGCTAGCAAAAAAACAACACAGTGGGCGCAGCATTTCTACCACAAGTCACATCCACTTACAGAGAGAGAGAGAGAGAGAGAGAGAGAGAGAGAGGGCCCTAGAAACAGCTCAGAGGCCATGAGAGTGGCACGTTCTTCAAACAAGCAGCTCACAGGCACAGAGCTGCAAAGCCGGGGGGGGCGGGGGGGGGGGGGTAATTGGCACCAGTCTAGCTTTGGTTGCGCTCCAGGGACAGACCCTTCCCATATCAGTATAAATGTAAATTTCACCTCGTAAACTGCTCCTTCCCTTGGATTACGGGGGTGAGATCAAGTCAGAGGTGTGTGTGTGTATGTGTGTGTGTGTGTGTGTGTGTATGTGTGTGCGTGTGTGTGTGTGTGTGTGTGTGTGTGCACTGGCACCTGCGCTATAGAGCAAACGTTGCAGGTGCACCCCCACTATTCAACGTGGAGGTGAAAAAGTGTACTTTTGAACCCCCACTTTTCATCACCACTTTGTCTTTTTGTTGTGGTTATTTTGTTGTTGTTTTTAAAGCATTTGAGCTCGTTTGGGGGGGAAATAGTTATAAATATAGTCTAAAATGACATAGCATCCCCGGAAAAGACCACATCCCCATGCGGCGTGCGCGCGCCAGATGCTATTTCCTTTTACTAATTTCCCGTGACTCATTGTGGAGATTTTCCAGGTTGATGTTGCCGCGCGTTTTCTCTCAAATGAACGTTCTGCTTTACCTTTAGCTTTCCTCTTGGAATTTGCTGGCAGACTCCGTTTTCCTCAGCTTGTCAGTTGTCAACAAATGCATGTGAGAGGGGTAACATGCGTCTCTCAGCGTTTTATGACAATCGTACTGCGGTTGTAATGGCTCTAGTGGCCTTTAGGGGCCGCTAAAGTGCACAAAACTGGACTGCTACATAATGGGGCTTTAAGTAGACCAAACCCGATAGTCTTAAAGTTAGGTCAGCACAACATTTTTTCTGTAACTACAACTTAAAGGGGTAGTGTGCTGTTTTGGACATTTAGCCATATTTGTGGTCTGTCTACCATGAACCTGACACATAGAGATCATAATTTCACTGATCGTTTAAGTATTGAGCTAGCTGCAGTTTTTCTGCAGGCTCTCACTGGGCTACAATGGAAGTCAATGGGGCACCTGTAAATGCGTTGGAAAACTTTGATGAATGTGCTTTTCTGAGATGGGAAGCACATGGTGTAATCTTACCAGTATCAGAAACTTATAGAAATCAGAATATTTGTAGGTGTTTGGCATGACTTGCACATAGCCCTACGAGAGAGCAGAGAAAACAAGCGTCAGGGAAATGCTTATTTCCAAGTCATGCCAAACATGTCAAAATATTTGGATTGCGATAGATTTCACAGGAGAGCATACTGAGACTAAAGTTAAGCCAACAAACACTCAAGCCCTTACTTTGACACATACATTTGAAGGCCAATGATTGCTGTTGCACTGACACAGCCTACGTCCAGACCTTTGAATCTGATCTCACATCATTGCATGATCAATGATGATCATATCTGGCGCCTAATCGTGACCCAGCCGTTGGCTAAGGTTGGATTTAGCGTAGCTACTGATATCTTGTGGATTAGAAAGCAAATAAGTAGACATGAGCACACAAAAATATTGTAGTTGAACATTTTTCAGGCGATTGAAAATAGAAAACGAACTATCCTAAGCACTGAAGATTATGGCGAGAGCAGCACTAGCGAGTCTGCTCATGTTAGTGCTTCTACTGCTGGTAATGTTACAACGACGACAGAAGGTAGCAGCAGCCAGCTACAAAGTCATGAGCCCCGGGAGATGCAACGCTACGATGAACACACGATGACTGACAACCGACTGAGTGGACTTGAACTGATGAACATCCTGATATTGGAACATCATGATATTGGAATTGATCCAGAGGCCATTCTGCAAGAGTTTGATGCAGACTGAACTTTAAATCGGTAGGAATTTAGCTATAGCATTTTATTTTCTCATCTGGCTTTTCGGATTGTTTATTGTCCGCTTGGTTTGGTCGCGCTGTTGTGTAATTTTTAAGCGGTGCAGCCGTTTCTATCCTGTTCGTTTCTCTGGGCTATATTGCAGCCTATATTATTTAGCTGGATGTTTTGAAATGGTCTTTGATGGCTGGTCTTTGAAATGAGTGTGGTAGGCAGTTTCATGGTGGTGTGTTTTATCGGTAACGGTAGTGCAAAACATTAATGAATCTAGGAAGCTACGTTTCAAGATAGCCTACAAGCAGGAAGTGGTTGGGCGGTTCTTGTGCGTACTATGAAATAGAACCCTGCTGGCGCCACAACCTCCAAAGCTCAAATACATCCAGAACAGCGCTGTTAGGATCCCGATGAGGGTGTGGAAATATGACACCCATCCTTCATTCACTACACTGGCTTCCCATCTCTGCTAGGACTGAATACAAAATCTCCCTACTAACTCCCTACTACCTCTACCTCTCTCTACCTCTCTCTCTAACTCTACCTCTCTTTCTCTGCCCTCCCTCTATCCGCCAGGCAGATGGCAGGCAGATATTTAAAGGGCCTTTCATCGCGGTGGCGGTAATTGCGGCCGCTCTATCTCCCGGGCTGAACACCATTCCAGCTTATCTCCATGACCTTCCTCCAGCAGCCTCGCCTCTGTCCCTGGTCCTGGGGAGGGATGGGAATGAGACACTGACTGACGCTGTGCGCTCCCCCAGAGCACACACGCACACACACACACACATGCACACACATGCATACACATACACACACAAACACACACGCATACACACACACACACTCACTCACACACACACACACACACATGCATACACATACACACACACACACACACATGCACGCATATACTCACACACACACACATGCACGCATATACTCACACACACACACACACACATGCACGCATATACTCACACACACACACAGATGCACACACATACTCACGCTGGAGCTCGTGAGCCAGGCCAAGCACACTCTTGGGGGCCGCGAGTGCTGCCGCAGACCACCGTGTGTAAACATGCCATGTCAATCAATGCCCCCTGGAGGAGCCCGTCTGATGAGGGCCGGCGACACGTCTCTATCCTCCTATTGACTTGCACTTGTCATTGGCCGCTGGTCACACCCCACCCCTAACTGATTGGGCAAGCAGTTTTTTACTTCCTGATTCTTGACTGGACCAGGAGTTCTTCCTGGCTTGTGGAATGAGCATGAGTGAGTGCGGGTCACAGGGGGGCATGATGGGAATTGGAGGCAGAGATAGCGTTACACCGATGCATCGTTTAATCCTGATCCACACTAATTCAGTGTGTCAACTCGGAAGATGAAACGGGGCCATTTTACTCTGCTGGTTGTTTCGTTACAGCTGGTAAACGCCCGTTTCAAGAGGGATCATTAATCTTCCGTGTGCTTGACCCTGAACCGGCTGTGGTGAGGCTGGCTGGGCTAAGGGGGGGTGGAGTGTGGGAACACACTGTGAACGAGAGCCTCCAGACCCCCCATTGCTGGCAGGAACACCTGCCCCAGTTTGAGTCCTAGAAATAGGCCAACAATTACACTACAGTACCAAAATACAGTAAACAAGCCAGATGCAACAATAAACACGTTGTCCCCCACCCATGAGGCATGTTCCTTTGTGGTAATGAAGGAGTGGAAATGTGAGGTTTCTTCATGAATATCACTATATGAAATGTTTGAAGTGTTATTGATTTTATATGCATGGTATTTAACTCCTCGAGCTCTAAACTCTGTGTGAAAAGTAAAAGGGCGCCAGAGCACTTTCTTTCAACTCCGGAAATCCAGAAAAAAGCACAAATGACTCTCCTTAATTGTCCGGCGAAGATGCAATGTGCACCAGTCAGTTTTCCGCTTGTGTCCTGGCAACGTGAAGCAGATGCAGTTATGCTTACTGTATGTCTGACTGTTTGCTAAATCACAGGATTCAGTGTGCTATGACACTGTACAGCTTCTGACCACTGGGTTTCATTCCCCCTGTTTCTCGTTCTGAGAGATGCTCGTTCCATCTAGAGTGAGATGTTAAAAGCAGATTCGCGGCCAATGAACGTGGAACTATTCAGAGATCATCATTGCGCCTGAAGTGCAAGCCTCTAAGTTCATATCCAATCAGTGATCACAGTAAAGAGCACAGATCTGCTTTCTACAATCAAATCCCACAGACCCCCCACCTCACGGCATGACTAACTTTATCATGGTTGGACACATGTATACTGTATGACCTAGCCATACTCTATTCTATCCAACATGATCAAACTACCGCTCTCAGTGGTACTACTCAAAATAAGAGTCGTCTGATCTATGATGTGAAATATAACGACTACAATAGTAATTGTACCCACAATGCACCTAACCTCAATACTCATCTATGAGAAGGAACTCTATAAAAACCAACCCTGACCGTCCACTGACTCCCATTCAGTTGGGAGCGTATCCTACTCTATTCAGCAATCTAATGTTCAGGGACATTGAGCGAATTGATTTTGTCTCAATATAGACATGGAGAATAATAGGTAGAGCAGTCGGCTGGGTATCGGAAGGTCCCCGGTTCAATCCCAGCTCCTGACAGTGTGTTGAAGTGTCCTTGGGCAAGACACTGAACCCCAAATTGCTTGTGGGTAGCACGGTGGCTCGGTGCGTACTCTGTTGACTCACAACAAGAAGGTCCTGGGTTTGATTCCCGCATGGGCTCTCACCCGGGCCTTTCTCTCTGGAGTTTGTAAGTTCTCCCAGTGCTCACTTGGGTTCCCTCCACATAGAACCCCGATATGAAAAACATGCAGAGGAACAGATGCTCTTCAGGTCCCTGACCAGAACCTGGACGGAGTACTTGGACTTGGTCCACGGGCGCCACTGATGAGGCTGCCTGCTGCTCCTGTCTGCCCCTGGAGGAGGACCCCTTGGATGGGAAAAGGCAGAGGATAAATTCTACCTTCGACCGATGTAAATGCATGTGTTGGTGTGTTGTGTGTCACGTACCAATTGTACCATCATGGGAAAACAAACATGTTTTTAGAAATAGGAAGCAAACACATTCAATAAACACCCAGGTAGTGTGCAACGCCAGTAATATATTAGTAATATATTATAATAACAAATGTGGTTGCCAAATTCCCCGGGTCGGTGCACAACAGCTAGCCTATATTTTTAGGAAGAGCAGTCTGAATGGAATGATGCAAGACGTGGATGACGGAGAAGGAGCACATAGCGGACGCAAATGACACGCAGTTCATGGTGCTATTACCGGCCGCAATCCATTCTTTGTGAATTTGCCCCATAGTTTTTATGTACAAAGCAAAATGTACTTGGCAATGGGAATAATTAATTGTGGTAAGCGCCCCCAGGTGGTGGGCTGTGGTACATGTGTGACGGACAAAGGCACGCACGCACGCACACACGTACACACACGCAAACAAGTGTGCATGAACGAACTAACATGGAGGGGTCAACCTAATGTACCGCCCCCCCACCTCGATTTCATCAGGTGACAACTATGGGACTGAATAAGACAGGGGGGGCATTAGACACATGTAATAGGAAATTCAAATCTGTTTATTCTCTGATGAAGACATTGGTCATAGGAATGATTGAGTTTGGTTCAGATACAGACTACTGTCAATACACAAGGCCCTGATCTCAATGACGCTAGCTCCCAGTTGCTTTGATCTCATGGGAACATCCCCTGTGGCCTTTCCCAGCTAGGTGAGATCTGGTCTACGGCAGGGAAATCCACCTGGAGTAGAGGGGATTATTCCTTCACCTCAGCTCTGTTGTCTGGTCCAAATGTTCATTAAAACTGTTGTCTCTTTTGTTATATGCCTCCTGTACTATTTCCTTTGTTTGAATCACATGATTTCCTGAGGCTCCTCCTCTAACGCCCATTCCATGACATCAAATGGTGTTTTTAGCCTATCAGCTTCAATGTCCGGTTTCCGGCCTGAGAGTTTGATTAAAATGGTCTGTTCAGGATCTCCATGCTGTGCTTTGCTAGAAACCTGCACGATTCTCTCAAAAGACCTGTTTTGCAAATCGTATTGGAAAGAAAGAAACCAGCTTTGGACTTGCAAAGGTGAACCTCTTCTCCGCTACTCACTTTTAATCATTAGATTAATTTCGGTAACACACAAGAAAGAAATGACAGTTTTAGAAGGCGGGGCGAACCAAATAACAATTTGTATAGATGAACCTCTACAGGCTGCAGTATGGCGCTTCTGACACCAGTCCAGTCTAGTATATCATACTATACTATGAACAGTCCTTGACCCCAGTCTGGCCTCGCCGAGAAACAGCCCCACGCCCTCTCTACAGCTCCTGGGTGTTAATTGGCTGTTTACTGCGGCGGCGGTGCTAACAGAGCGTTCCTTCCTCCTCTTCATTATTCATGGGCCCGGGGGGGCATTGCGCATTTGTTTGGCGTCCGCTTGGTGTGCTTAGCTTCACCCTGCCTGCCCCCGTCCTGATGTTATAAATTCTTAATCGACACCGTCTTTCGTTCACCACCCAGATTCGCCGTCTCCGTCTCCTGGGGTGAGGAGTTGAGACACGCTCAGGTGAGTCTCTGTCAGCCTCACGCCGGGTTTACTGAATCAGAACCCCTTGATTAGTTAGGGTTATCAGATAATGCATTTTTATGAATAAATTAGAATCGGTCGCTACCCGAGGCATCTCTCATCTCTTGGAGCAAAAGAGGCTTGAATGAGTGGCTGAGTGTGGATTCATATTTCCCACTTATCACTTTTGTCCACCTTTTAGTTAGACAATGAGTGGGGTCATTTACAGTACGTGACCTTTGCCCCTTCCTGAATTGACTATGGTAGCATGTGTTGAGCATGTTCTCTCTTTGCTCGTAGATGTGCTTCCAGTGTCTTCCTCTGCAGGTCATGCGTCTGACCTTGAGATCGTATCTCTAGTAGTCCACACAAACACCATACACACATACAAACATACATACAAACCCAGGACACAGATAACAGAAAGCAATTCTATCATTTCTAACATCAAGGTCGCCCGCGCCAGAATGTGATGTGGTTCAACCGCAGGGAGCATCGATATCAGGCCTCAAAGCCACGCCGATCGGGATTTGATTTGATACTCTCTCCCATATAAAAACAAGTCCACCATGAGACACTGGCTGACTGGCAGGGAACAGGGGCGTCGCTCTGAGCGGGCTAAATCAATGCTCGGCGTTAAATCCACAATATTGGGATCCTATTGACTTCACTGAAAATCTTGAGAGCGGAGCGCCACACGCTATAAAGGGCTTTTCGAGGGTGTGATTTGGAGTGCACTTGCCCGGATGTGTGATGGGAGAGGAGACTGGCGGGGAGTGGGGAGCGAGGCCGGTGGGTTGCTGGGTGAGTGGGTGAGCAGCAATGCCGGGCAAAACAGATTTTCACTGTTTAAGCAGCCGGTGGTGCTAAACCTAATTTGTGGCTTTTGTTTCGTTGCCACCATTAGCCGCTAACAGCCCTGTCGCCAGGGCAGCTAGATAAAAATAGAGTGAGGGGGGAAGGGCGAATCAGACAAACACCTTATTCCATCGTTAACATTTCCACAACACTATTTTAATGTCAACACCGACAGAATGAAATCTGAATCAGAAAATGAGACTCTATGAAAACATTGTGAGAGAAAGTGTTTGTGTGTGTGTGTGTGTGTGTGTGTGTGTGTGTGTGTGTGTGTGTGTGTGTGTGCGCGTGTGTGTCCAGCGTGACTATAATGTGTGTGTGTGTATTTGTTTGTCACTAGCATGGCTATAACACATGTGTGTGTGTGTGTGTGTGCGTGTGTGTGTGTGTGTCTGTTCAAGGTATAACTGCAGACAGTGGAAGTCATGGAAGGCCCCTGTCACCATGAAATGTAATCTATTAAAGCTCAGCCCAGACAGGATACCTTCTACATCTAAATTCGTCTCTTCTCTGTCACTCTCTGCTGTCTCCAGAGCCAGACAGCTGCTAATAGGAAGTGACAGGACATGCTGTGAGCGGTAAGAGAATATGGGTATCTTCGCCACAAATGGAGCCCAATTTTAACATGTCTTTCAGAGAAATTCACAGCCCCTAACGGTGTGTCTAGTTGGGGTGAATAACTGCATTCAGTCATTATCATCAAAAACATACCAACAGGCGAGACAGTCATGGCTATAATCATGTATTGGCTTTAGTGTCTGAAATATGACACCGCAGGACAACATGGCGTCACACAAATACTCGGTTACGTTGACTGTTTATCCCAGGCTGAGACAAGAGGCAGGAGGACTGTCATCCTCATATCCTCACGACCCCCATCGCCAGGGGTCTGTCACCACCTATCATCAGTAATCCACCCGGCTCTACTCAAGGGTCCTCCCCTCACCATGCAGCTCAGCCCAACCGCAGGGAACATTGTGTTATCGAGGAGAACAGTCACTCCTCCTATCATCCTCTCTCTCTCTGTCTCTTATTGTTCTCTGTCTGGCTGCCCCAGTCTGTCCCACCCCCCCCCCCTCTCTCTCTATGTCACTGCTCTCTCTCTCTCTCAGAATCTTGTTTTTCTTTCTGTCAGTCTTTCTAGCCCGCTCTATCCCTCTCTCTCTCTCTCTCTCCCACTCTCTCCCCTCCCTCTCTCTCCTTTTCTCTCTCTCTCCCACTCTTCCTCCCTCTCTCCCTCCCTCTCTCTCCCTTTCGCTCTCTCTCCCACTCTCTCTCTCCCTTCCTCCCTCTCTCTCTCGCTCTATCTCTCTACCTCTCTCTCCCTCTCTCCCTTTCTCTCTCTCTCACTCTCTCTCTCTCACTCCCTCCCACCCTCCCTCTCTCTCTTCCTCCTTCAATCTACCGGGCAGCCAGCGAGTCGAAGTGCCTCGAAACAATGCACCAAACACTAGACGAGGGCAGGGTCTCCCGCCCGCTCTAATCTGCAGGGCTTTGCCGGCGCTGTGCGCCCCGGACCAGCAGACTGACACCAGACCAGGGCCGCCGACACCGGGGGGCCAGCGCGGCCACGACGGTCACCCGCCAGGAGCAGCGAGGCGCGGCCAGGGACGTGTCACCGTCCGGCGGAGCGAAGAGGGTCCGGCGTGCTTTGTGCAAACACAATGCTATGATTTAGCACACGACAAACAGGGGAGGCGAGCCAGCTTTGTCACATTCCACTCCGGACGCGTTCTATCTGCCTCGATGTCTTTCTTTCGTTTTTCTGTGCTTCCTTTCTCTTTGCTACTCACTCTCCTTCTCTCTCTCTCCTTCTCTCTCTCTCTCTCTCTCTCTCTCTCTCTCTCTCTCTCTATTCTCCATTTGTCATCCCTCACATAGACTGGCACTCATTCTTTGATTGTATACAGCAACACATGATCACAGTATGCTCTGTGCACATGTGTGACTGTGGCTCTCCAATGGGGCGCCTCTCTCGGTTCGCAGCTGGCGGGGGGTGGCGCGATGCATTCCGGGCTCTCCCCCTGCATACCCCAGTCCAAACCTCGTGCCTCTATAGCAGCCCCACAAAGGGAGCTGGCTTTGTTCTAAGTTTCGTGATCATTCGTTGACCTGCCCCGTGATTCGGATCCGCTCCAAAACGTAATAGTTCTAAGTCGGCACATGCTACACCCCTCCACTGAAAATCAGTTTGGTAGTTTTTGCGTAATTGCAGTGGACCTGCCCCGTGATTTGGATCCACTCCAAAATGTAATGGTTTCTAAGTTGGACCATGCTATATCCTTCCACCAAGTTACATGAAAATCGGTCTAGTAGTTTTTTATGTAATCCTGCTAACAGAGGGATAAACAAACAAACATGCCACCACATTATCTCTTGCCCTTTCGCTGGGGTGTAGGTAATAGCAACAATTAAAGGGGACATATTATAGAAAACTCTCTTTTTAAGTTCTTTTGAACATATATTTTGGTCTCTGATGGTCTTACGAATGTGCAAACATTGATGTCAAACAGCCCAGTCATTTGTTTCTGGTCTGCCCTGCATGTCCTGCCCTGTAAGATCCGCCTTCCAACAAGCCATTCTGAATTTCCAACACTTGTGCCGTCACAAGCATTCATTTGAATACTCATTACCATATTCCCCACCCACGCGACTTTGGGCTTCTTATTGGGCTTGTTTTAAACATATTGTTGCCGTCCACTGACTATGGCTCCACATTATTGCTCTGTTGGCGGCTGCAAATCTCAGCACCAATCTCTCCATCAGCTCCCAGCGGACGCAAGACAGAGTCAGTGGATTCAATTTATTTTTAATGGGAACGTCCCAGCTAATCTTCCCAAAAGCCTGTTAGTGTGTGCTAACCACTTTTCGGATGATAGCTTCACTAACCTCGGCCAGTAGCCTACAACGCAGGCCTGGCCACAAAACGTCTCAGAGCTAATGCAGTACCAACTATTTGTGAAAAAGGAAATTTAAGTAATAGGAAATGACAATTGTAGGTACTTATTTGTGATGAATTTTATGGTTCAGAGGGAGACAGAGGCTTATGAAGAGAGCTCAGGGGCAAAAACGAAGAGGTATTTTCTGCAAAGGACATTAAATGTAACTTTTTTGGGACCCCAGAGACCGATTTAAGTTGTTAAAAAACAGCATAAGCTGTGACCTTTAAACAAGAACAAGAGTATACACTAGCAGAGTTTATTGCAGTAAAAGACATTTCGCTGTTCATTTGACTGCATTTGGCAAAAGTTTTGTTACAATAATTGAAGGACTTTGTCAAAGTACTCCTGTCCATTAAAATCGTTCTGGCATTTTTTTGGGTGTGTCTGGATAATGGATGTATTAATAGAACTGGATTCCGTCTGGATTAGGCTAGTACTAAGGCTGCCGCCAGTTATTATGTCACAATTGAAAAGTATAATTTGGTGCATCTGATGGGCTGTTGTTTTTACCTGGACATACTTTACAGTTAGGCCTTCATTTTACAGTAGTACATACACTTATTTTGGTCTCTCTCTCTCGCTCTCTCTCTCTCAGTTTTCCTCTGTCTATCCTCTTGACTTTCTCTCCATCAAAGGCTTTTATCTGCTTATCAACCATTCATGAATTACAAAACACAGACTGTCCAGAGGTGCTATATAAATAAAGCTTGACTTACTTACTTACTTACTTACAGACCCAGGCAGCAATCACGTCTCTCTCTCTCTCGCTCTTCTATCTCTCTCTCTCTCTCTCTCTCTCTCTCTCTCTCTGTCTCTCTCTCTCTCTCTCTCTGTCTCTCTCTCTCTCTCTCTCTCTCTCTCTCCCTGAGCAGCTAGTGTCTGGAGTTGCACATAGTACAGACAGGCAGAACCAGGCTCTAGGGGACAAGACGAAGGAGTCAGGCTAGTGTATGAATAAAACGCTCCATAGACTAAAGGAATCTAAACAGGTGGGTAACCTTGAGCCAGTGATAGTGATAAATTAGGGTCCGAGACGTCCCCGCTTGTCAGAGGAACACGGAGTGTCAGACTTGTTGTGTCATGGAAATGTCTCAGAAATATTACTATGAAAAGTATACAGTAATATGCTCAGAGTCTGGAGTAATGGTTCGGTTCAGTCCCAGACTTTGAGGATGGATGATCTAGATAGTGGGATTCCTTTCTTAATAATAATAATAATAATAATAATAATAATCTTTATTTATAGAGCATATTTCAGACACAACGTGCCTCTCAATGTGCTTTATACAACATAATAAATGCAAAATGCAAATACAATAGACAACAGAAAAAACACACAAACACAAATGTAAAATTCAGACAACGTAAAATTCTCCTCTCCTCTCCTCTCCTCTCCTCTCCTCTCCTCTCCTCTCCTCTCCTCTCCTCTCCTCTCCTCTCCTCTCCTCTCCTCTCCTCTCCTCTCCTCTCCTCTCCTCTTCCCTCTTAGGGGCGGCAGTAGCTCAGGAGGTAGAGTAGCTGTTTGGGAATCGGAAGGTTCCCGGTTCGATGGCAGTGTGTTGAAGTGTCCTTGGGCAAGACACCCCTAATCATTCCCAATGAACGCATGGCAGCTGCCGCCATTGGTGTGTATGAATGGGTGAATGAGAGAGGCTATTGTAAAGCTCTTTGGATATAAGTACTATAAATAAGTTCACTCCATTTACCATTTACTTGATGTGCCTCCACGCCTCTCCCCTCCTTTCTCCTCTCTATTCTCTCCTCTTCCTCCCTCTCCCCTCCTCTTCTCTCGCCTCCTCTCCTCTCCCCTCCACTCATCTCCTCTTCCCTCCTCCCCCTCTCTTCCCTGTTGTAAAGCACTACACAAATAAAGTTTTAATTACTCTCCTCCTTCCCTTCTCTCCCTCGTCTCCTCTGCTCTCTCCTCCTCTCCCCACCTCTCCTCTTCCCTTCTCTCCCTCGTCTCCTCTGCTCTCTCCTCCTCTCCCCACCTCTCCTCTCTCCTCCCTCTCCCATCCTCTGTTCTCCTGTGCTCTGCTCTTCCCTGATAAGGTATTAACGTTGCGGGTCAGTGAGGAGGATCAGCCCGCACGACACCATTACTGCAGTCCTCACTGCTCGCCGTCCAGCGGGTGGCTATTACCCTCAACACGGGCCTAACCACCAGGACACGCGGGGAGGGTGCGGCCACCACGGTGACAGTAAGCGCGACAGGAAGGGCTGTTTCGGCGGTGGCAGGTGCCAATGTGGATCTATCAGCAAACTCTGTTAACGATTGTGTCTGAGTGGGTAACAAGAGAGGTATGGAGCAGAGAGAGAACGAGATAGAGAGAGAGAGAGGGCAGGGGGGGGGGTGAGTGAGTTGTGGTTAATCGTAATAAAAGACAATGAAGTCCTGATGTGTGTGTGTGTGTGTGTGTGTGTGTGCGTTACAGGTATGTCATTCTGCATATGCTACAGTATGTCTTCGCTTCCCGTGATAAAGTGTGTGACGGCGAGAAACCATATAGATTAGCAAGACCTCCCTCTGCTCTCAAAAGACAAAGACACCCACTCGTGTGTGCATTTACAAATGTGTGTGTGTGTGTGTGTGTGTGTGTGTGTGTGTGTGTGTGTGTGTGTGTGTGTGTGTGTGTGTGTGTGCGTGCGTGCATGTTAAATTAGAAAACGGTATTATTTGAGTTAATCCTCCACAACTGACATCAGTGAGAGATGTGTAACAGCTCCCCAACATCCACAGTAGTATCAGAGCATTAAAACCAGGCGGGAGAAAACTGAGCAATGCCATTATTTCCAGATGAGCTACTGTAGAGTGATAATTAGTGAGAGAAGAAGAGAATACAGTCCCCACCCTCTCCTAAAACAGGCATTGAGAGAGCAACGAGGTGTTACGGTAATTACCGACTCCACGGCCCAATACTAAGATCCACATGCACTCTCTTTCTCTCTCTCTCTTTCACACAACCAACACACACACACACACACACACACACACGCAGAACACTGTATGGTAACATTCCAATCTCGTTAATCTTCAGAGTTTTAATTGAGGGAACTGCAGGCGTTGGCAGATGCTGCCCATGCAAACATGCTGCAGGGTAATTAGGAAGAGTTCTCTTTTTCCTGTTGCTGGGTATTATAGGAGGTGGCTCCTAGAGCTGTGAGCTCTACTTAGGAGGCCAGACAGATTGATCTGATGAGAGGGAGAGGGAGGGAGGGAGGGAGGGAGGGAGGGAGAGAGAGAGGGAGACAGCCCCAGCCTTGCCTACTGTATATGGGCAAGTGAACTGATATATTGCTTTATTTCTCAATTTGGATGAAATGAATTTGGTGGTCCGCCTGGACATAACTGTACTAAAACCTCTCCAAGGTTGCACTGGCTCACATTACTAGCATCTAACTTGGCACAGGTACAGATCATACATTGGAATAATGATTCCTATATGATTTGGGCTACTACCTCATGTTTCTAAGCTTTTTGATCTGATGATAATTTTAGATTTTTTACAATCTTCTGTCTCCATTTGCTCTGACACAGCAAGATCTATTTTGATTCTGACACTTCTGCAGCTTCCCCACGGGCGTTAGCTTTCATTTGATACCAAAATTATTATAATGGCCCTGGTGGTTGTGGAGATTATTCTATATTTATGCATGTCGTTTTGCTGAACTGAAAAATAGGCTGGATGGAATAGGCAGGATGTACAGGAGAGATCAGTGTGTATTCTGTGTGTGTCCTTGTGTGTGAATTGGATACACATGTGAGCTTGTTTGTTTGTTTGCTTGCTTGCTTGCTTGCTCTTGTGCGTGTGTGCATGTGTGTGTGTGTGCGTGCTGCTTATTTTTTGCTGCTTATTTAAGCTACTCCCGGTGACCATCGGCAGCGTCTGAATTCTGTGCCAATTTAGATTTAATGACCCGGCATCTCCAGGAAAGGAACACAAGTGGGCAAGCAGCCTGCAAGATCCTGGAGGGAGGCAAGGATGAGACACAGAGACAGACTGAGCCAGCCACTCCAGCTGCTCCCTTGCCTAAAGGAGGCTGAGAGAGAGAGAGAGAGAGAGAGAAAGAGAGAAAGAGAGAGAGAGAGAGAGAGGTCAATGGAGGTATGATTTGTAGGCCAGCAGATACATGGGAGATAAAACAGCAGGGGGGAAGAGAGCACAGGGGACGGCCCCCCTCAGCCGACTGGCCCCCACAATGCTGTTACCATCACAGAGGAGAGAGAGAGAGAGAGAGAGAGAGAGAGAGAGAGAGAGAGAGAGGAGAGACATGAAGACAGAACAGTGCAGGAAGAAGGGTACATTGGTCTCCGCTAGACAGAAGAGAGGCAAGGCTGAACAACTCAACTGTATTCGTTTGTCCCTGAGGTGAGA
Organism: Borostomias antarcticus; assembly: GCF_949987555.1. NCBI lineage: Eukaryota > Metazoa > Chordata > Actinopteri > Stomiiformes > Stomiidae > Borostomias > Borostomias antarcticus. The sequence goes on from NC_140258.1 coordinate 7,931,451, forward strand.
GGTCAAATGCTCACAGGTGGAAATGACTCATGGCTTCAAACAGTCTGAAGTCAAAATGTCCAGAAGCTCACAGCTAAGCCATCTAAGCTCACCGAGGGCGTTTTCACAGCCTCCTACAATGGAATGTCAAGGAGGGGAGGGGGGGGGAGGGGGGGGGGGGTTGTCACTAAAGCCAGAGTTTTGTGACTGACTGACTGCCAGGCGGGGGCGCCGCCCACAGTTCATCATCGCCGCAGATCTGACTGCCAATCAAACAGGTGTCACTGATAACGAATTAAATTAAATGATAAAATACACAGAAACCAAATTCCAATCGGCCTTCCAATTCCTTCAACACTCCGGAATCCCCAACAACTACCATGGAATTGGTGTCAGCAGCAGCCTGGGGAAAATCCTCTGTATGATCATCAACCACAGACTCCTACATTTCCTCACTGAAAACAGTGTCCTGAGCAAATCCCAAATTGGCTTTCTACCAAATTTTTGTACAACAGACCATATTTTCACCCTCAACACCCAATTGACAACCAAATAAACAAAAAAAAAACCAAATTATTCTCCTGCTTTGTTGATTTCAAAAAAGCCTTCGATTCACTTTGTCACAAGGGTCTGCTGTACAAACTATTGGAAAGTGGTGTTGGAGATAAATTCTATGACATCATCAATTCAATGTATACTACAGGTGTGCTGTAGGCAAAAAATAACACACAGACTTCTTTCCCCAAAGCCGGGGGGTCAGACAGGGATGCGGCTTGAGTCCGACCCTCTTCAACATATACATCAACAAACTGGCAAAGCAATTGGAACAGTCACCTGGCATCCCCCTAGTAGACACAGACGTCAAATACCTACTGTTTGCATATGACCTGGTGCTGCTGTCTCTAACCAAAGAAGGGCTGCAACAGCACCTTGATCTTCACACATTCTCCCAGATTGAAGATTGACAGGAGTTGACAGTTAATGTTAATAAGACGAAGATTATGATATTCTAAAAAATGCAGGGGCGGTGCATGCGCTTGGCATACAAGGCAATTGCCTAGGGCGCCGAGCCACTAGGGGCGCCCTGGAGCATTGGCCGCTGCCCCACAGGTCACAGGTTAATGAAGAAAACAATAGAAAACAACCACAAATTGTATAATAATAATAATTATTATTAATATATTAATTATAATAATAATTCAACCGAAAAAAGAGAGAAACTGTTAGAGAAAGCAACACCCAAATGAAACGGTCAAAACCTAGTGGTGCACAATTCAGACGCGGTGCCCTGCCTTTAGTAGGCCTTTTAAGATTATCTAATGATCCTGCATTATGTGTGTGTGTGTGTGTGTGTGTGTGTGTGTGTGTGTGTGTGTGTGTGTGTGTGTGTGTGTGTGTGTGTGTGTGTGTGTGTGCGCGCGTGCGGGCGCTGTCCCGGAGCAGAGGAGAGAGCTGGCAGAACACAACTTTTTCTTGCTTGCTTTTGTGTTTGTAGCCTACTTTAAGCCCTGAATCTTTCTTTCGTTCTACCCCCCCTTCCCATTATAGGCTTGCAGTGTCGTTTCGGGTACAGTGACATTTCGATCAATGTGCGTGAGAGAGGGAGAGAGAGAGAGCCATGAGAAGAAAGATAGAAAATATTATTATGGTGACTTAAACACTTGCCTTACTGGTTAAGCTGTGAAATAAATGTATTATCTATTATATATCAAACAGCTGTCTTGCATTGCCATTTAGCATTTGAGTGATATCCCTAATAATAATAATAGCTGCCTGCTATTGGCTTATGGCATCGTGTCCTTGTGTGCGAACAGCAACGTTTAGGGTCCACAAACACAGGCACAGCCACCAAACAGAAACCTCACCAAACTAAACCAAATTATAAGAAAACAAAAAGAAAACTATCTGACATATCTACCAAAAAACAGCAAATTAGAATGCTATTTGGCCCTAAACAGAGAATACACAGTGGCAGAATACCTGAGCACGGTGACGGACCCTCAACTAAGTCCGTGACTATGTACAGCCTCGTCATGGAGAGAGAGCCTCCCTAGAGAAAGCAGACTGTGCACCCAGTACACACAAAAAGAGGTGGAAACCGAGCTTCACTGTAAACTACCTGCCAACTGTACCCGGACATCAGAGATACATGCTTCCCACTGATTACAAACACCCAAAAAAAATTGGACTAATGAGAAAAAAATTCCATCTGCTGGGTGAAATGCAGCAATGCGCAAACACAGCAGCAAAATGTGTGAGCAGTTGTGACAGGAAAAGGACATCCAATGGAACACAACCACCATAAAGATGACCACCTGTCAATCTGTATCCCTGCACACCACACTGATCACTGGACATACTGTATACACACTGGTCATACAAAATTAAACGTTACCATTTAAATACCTTTATAAATAATACACATATTTATTGACTCAATTCACCTACTTATATCTACATTTATATTTTAACATTTTTGTGACTTTGGCAATGTAAACATATGTTTCCCATGCCAATAAAGCCCTTTGAATAGATAGATAGGTACAAACAGCAAGGCACAAAGACACAAGGGCATTAAAAATGAACGATCAATACTATTTACAGTGGTAACGTCAAAACAATAAAGCCAGAAACCGAAATCTAGAATCCCAGCTGTACCAGTCAAATTCCTCCCACTGAGGCCTGGCTCAGGTCCACGGCACCCCGCCAGCCAGGCGAGGCACTGAACAGTCTGATGGCAGCAGGTGGGAAGGTAGAGTCGCTGGGTCCAACCTGTCTTTAGGTGAGGTGCAGGAGAAAAGAATGTGCGAATCAACAAGGCTTGTGCCTCCCTCTGACTCCACCCCCAAGCCCCCCTCTGCCCCACCACGCACGCCGCCACCTTTGAGAGACACCGTCGGTAGACGCTTGCACATGACCTGAATGTACTGTAAAGGACGCACCACACCCACATAATCATTTTGTACCCGCTCTTTGCACTGTCCTGTCTTTGCACTGTCCTGTCTCATCCCTGCACCCTGTCCAATGTTGTTTCCATGTTATGCACCACGACTGAAAAAATAAAATGTGTCCACTCGGCTCTGCTGTCCTTTGAGCTTGGGAGACAATCTGTGCTGCGTAGTACATCCAAGAACAGAGCATTTTCCGTGCGAAGACATTATGCTAGCTAGCGGGGTCCCCGAACGTGACGTAGAGTGACACGGGAGATTGGAATGGCTTGCAGGGACTGAATTTTTTTCTAATGTTTTCATTTCGGCTGACCACAACAAAAAGACTGTTTTTTTTTTCACTTCATACTTTGTGTGTTAGTAGGCCCATTAGACACTCAAATGTACATGTAAAACAATGAAAAAGTTAGTTTTCATTATGTGGACCCCTTTAAAAGCCTTCTTTTCTTGTTCACCAGGGCTTTCAGTTCACTAGTAATCCAGGGCTATTTGGGAGCAGAGGCAAAGACTGTTTCGCGAGTCAGACCAACAGAGTTGAACAACGCCGGTGCTGTGTGGTCCACCGCGGGGTCAGAGTTAGCGCTGTTCTGCCGCGCGGCAGGGTGAAGCGCCGTAAGAGCTCCATCATAGAGGATATTAGTCCTCCAGCACTCAGTGTCTGAACACAGTTATTCACTGTTATTACCACTCCATCCAGGACAAAGCTCTGGCTGCTACAGACTCCTCTCCTCCATCCTCTCCTCCCCCCTTCCTTCTCCTTCCTTTCTATCCTCCCTCCTCTCCTCTGCTCCCTCCTCTTCTCCCCTCTGCACTCTGTTCTCCTCCCTTCTTTCCTCCTCTCCTCCCTCTTCTGCTCCTCTCCTCCTCCCCCCTCCTCTCTGAGAGAATGAAAGCCCCATTTCCACTGTCCTTCATTCAGTGGAAATGGGCAGATCTCCCCAAGGGCTCCCCATCTCTCTCTCTCTCTCTCTCTCTCTCTCTCTCTCTCTCTCTCTCTCTCTCAATCTCCACCCCTCCTCTCTATCCGTCTCTGTTCATCTCTCTCTCTCACTATCTCCCTTCAACCTGTCTCTCAATCTCTCCTTAATCTGTTTCTTTCTCCTGTCGCTTATCCTTTCTCGTTCTTTCACAGTTCCATCTCTCTCTCTCCCTCTCTCTCGCTCTGTCCCTCTCCGAACCGCCCCTCTCTCTTTCTCTCTCTCTCTCCCTCCATCTCTCTCTTTGCCCCTCCATCTCTCTCTCTCTCTCTTTACATCTCTCTCTCTCTCTTCATCTCTCTCTCTTTGCCCCTCCATCTCTCTCTCTCTCTCTTTACATCTCTCTCTCTTCATCTCTCTCTCTTTCCCCCTCCATCTCTCTCTCTCTCTCCCTCTCTCTCTCTATCTGAGCTCTGGAGAGTGTTTAGCATGCAGGGCCTGACACTGCTGCATCACGGGGCCTGTTTGCTCCAGAGAACTACTCCACGAAAAAGAGGCTATTCTGGAAGGAGAGAGAATCCCTCTTTTACAGAACAGAGTGAAAGAAAGCCCAGGCACACACACCGACACGTTAGCACACAATACTGTAGACACATAGACACACACACAAACACACACACACACAAACATTCACACAGATGGACACAAACACACACACACACACACAAAAAAAAACGTAGACATGCGCACTGTAGCTTCTAAAAGTAATGAAGGAATGTTAATGTCCTTCCTGAGCCCTGGATTTGGATGTGGCACACATACAATTAACCCAGAGTCATTTGTGCATCAGACGTCCTGGGGATTTACGCCTCTCCCTCTCTCTCTCTCTCTCTCTCTCTCTCTCTCTCGCTCCATAGATACAGGTCAATGTGCTAATGAACAGAACTCGCCCGCTTGATACCCAGCTAAGTGGCTTAGCTAATGCCTCCACTGGTCTCTCTAGACACAGCTTTCGTAGGAAAAAACGGTTGCAAAAAAAACAATGAAACAAAACCTTTGCATGTACATGCCCTCAAATAACACCAGTTATCTTCACATTCCTCCATTCATATTCATGAGTGCTGCGTATTTCCCTTTTGCACCACGACGGGGCGAAACGTGGGTGATGTTTTGGCGAGGGCGGGGTGTGTAACGGAGCAGAGGGCTGCTTGTCGTCATGAGCCCGTGGGCTAATCACCTCGGAATGAGGGAGGGGGGGAGAGAGAGAGAGAGACGGGTAAATATTGTCCTAATAAGTCAATAACTTGAACTGGAGCCCTGTGGACTTCATTTTTAGTTACAGCTCCAAGATGAAGTTAAAATACTTTAACTTACAAAACCTCAACTTGAAATACCCGAAAATACGACACCTTAACCTCTCACACCTTGTCGTGGGACAGGCAGTGTTGGGGAAGCTACTTTGCAAGCGTAGCTTGTAAAGCTACAAGTAGTTCAGCATGGAGATAGTTTGACCAAACTACATTTCTACCCCTGGAGAAATGTAGTTTGTAAAACTACAGCTACGTAGTAAAAGTAGTTTCAACTACTTTATTTTTCAGCATTAAATTGAGAATGTACATGTGGTGTCTATGAAACAAAAAATAATAGCCTGCAAGTTATTGCGGCTTAAATATGTTATAAGTTATGCGGCTTAAATATGGCCATGGTTGGGCCGGCGCATCGCCATCGGGGGTAACTGAAGGGTTGTCCATGATGACGTAGCAAATGTTCTGTATTTACTGTATGTGGATCACACTGGCACTACTGTACCTTCGTTGCAGCAAGCAAGACACACACCCTGCAAAACATTTGAGTGCTACCAGGGCAAGCCAACCAGAGGCAGCGTTGACTTGTCATGTCTTGTCATGTCATGTCATGCCTTCAAAGCAATCAGGGTGGAAGAAAAAGGGACACTAGCTTTCAAAGAGGGTTCTGGTACAAGAATACAATAATGGTAAAATACAATTTATATTATAAAAGATATTTAAAAAATAATTTCATGTTACTGCCCAAAATGTAGTTTGTAAATTGAGTAGTTAAACTACAAAAAATGACCCAAAAAGTAGTTGAAATACTTGACGCAGCAGAAAAAATATGAATGGAGTTTAACTACCAGCGAGTTACAGCAAAATGTAGTTAAGCTATGTAGTTCAACTACATGTAGTTTAAGTCTCCCCAACACTGGGGACAGGCCTCGTTATTTTCGGGAGCTCGTGCCACCATCTCAAACGATGCGGAGAGGGGTGTATCGTGATCACGGCATCGCGATCGGATGCCTCGTAGCGCTATGCATCCGACGGTCTCGTTATTCTGCAGTCACGCCCCTGGGGAAATAGGGCGCCCGCACAACGCAGCGCTGGTGTGGATGAGACGGCTCAGACTCCCTGCGGGTCCCTGGGTGTGCTGTGCTGTACATGACGCCCGCGGATATATCACATCCTTGGAGGAGACGGCGCATCACACCTGATATTCGCCTGTTAGACATGCTGTTTGAAGTGTGAGGGGTAAAGCTAACTGTGTTCTGCGGTGCAGCCAAGAAGAGGGAGGGAGGGATAGGGGGAGGGGGAGGGGGAGGGAGGGAGGGAGGGAGGGAGGGAGGGAGGGAGGGAGGGAGGGAGGGAGGGAGGGAGGGAGGGAGAGAGGGAGGGAGGGAGGGAGGGAGGGAGGGAGGGAGGGAGGGAGGGAGGGAGGGAGGGAGGGAGGGAGGGAGGGAGGGAGGGAGAGGGGAGTATGCAGCCTTTGAGTGGAATTCATTCGAGGGAACTCGCAAACCAAAAGTCCTGCTATCCAAACCAATTAGCTAAGATGGCCAAACATTTGAAACCAAAGTGGACTGGATGGAAATGGTGTCTGAGGTCTGGCTTATGCCGGGTGGGTAAGGTGTATGTATATGTGTGTGTATGTGTGTGTGTGTGTGTCTGTATGTCTGTGCAGTGTGCACATGAGTGTTTGTGTGTGTCCGTGTGTTTGTGTACGTGTGTGTGTGTGTGTGTGTGTGTGTGTGTGTGTGTGTGTGTGTGTGTGCGTGTGTGTGTGCGCACATGCACATTTGTGGCATCTGCAGGGCTGGGGCTGGGGCTGAGCCCACCGGTTGGCTCGGGGTGGCGTGGGCCCAGCAGGGCCATATGTTGCGTGTCTTAGTCCAGTTTAACCTGGCACAGCGCTTAACACACCTGGACCACAGCCAAGGAGAGGGGGGGGGGGGGGAGAGAGAGAGGGAGGAGGAGGGAGGGAGGGAGGGAGGGAGGGAGGGAGGGAGGGAGGGAGGGAGGGAGGGAGGGAGGGAGGGAGGGAGAGAGGAGGAGGGAGGGAGCGAGAGAGGGAGGGAGGGAGAGAGAGAGGGAGGGAGAGAAAGTGAGAGGGAGGGAGGGAGGGAATGAGAGATTTGGAAAAAAAGTAAATTTTTTGTGAACACGTTTCCCATGCCAATAACGCTCTTAGAATTGAACTGATTTGAGGGAGAGAGAGAGAGAGAGAGAGAGGAGAGAGAGAGAGAGAAAGACAGAGAGAGAAAGAGAGAGAGAGAAGAGAGAGAAGAGAAGAATCAGAAGAGAGAGCGGCATCATAATACAGCAGTAGAGGACAAGCTAGAATTGCAGAGATTTGAACACAGCTGTGGATTTGAGTCTGGCAGGGCAGGGCTAAAGGTGGCAGAGCTGCCGGTCTCCAGCTCGGAGCAGAGGCTTATGGGAAGGGATCTGAGAGGAGGGAAGGTCACACTGTCATTGTCTGATAAATCATCCATCGATACATACACAGTGGTCGCCTCAAATACCAATAGACAGGAGGGCCTCTGTACTGTTTGTACACAGTCATTTCAGGTGAGTCTGAGACAAGCGTGTGTATGTGTGTGTGTGTG
>NC_140258.1:7944192-7946692 GCF_949987555.1 Borostomias antarcticus
AATGGTTCTGATTCACTAGATATTTGGCATCCGTTGTGTGCGGTAAACTTTCTTTTTACAAGTCTGTTGTAGGCCTACTGATGCAACGACCAGTTATACTTACAGCGTTATACTAGTGCTGGTATTAAGAGGTGGATTAATTCAGGTAGGACTGTGTGTATAGGTCTAGTAGCCTACCTATTTTTATGGTGTGCGTATGAGGTGGTCCCCGAAAATTCTTGGTTATTAATAGTGGTCCACATACACAAAAGGTTTGAAAACCCCTGGTCTAGGACTAGGGCTCGAAATACTGTTTCGTTGCAAAAGGCCCCCGCCTAATTCTTGCGGGGGGGGCCCCGAGATTTTGCGTTACGCCACTGGTGGTGATGATGATGATTTCTGTTTTGATGATACTATGACGTGATTATAGCTTATAGTTTATGTTATAGTTTATAGTTTATGTTATAGTTTATAGTCTATGTTGTTCCGTACTGCCCCTGTTTGCACTTTAATTTTGTTGTACATGTGCTTTGCCCAAGTATAAAGACAATAAAACTGAATTGAATTGAATTGAAATGGACCACTTCCTCTGTTAATGTCTCACACACGCGCGCACACACACACGCACGGGCACACGCACACACACACACACACACACACCCACACACACACACACACACACACACACACACACACACACACGCACACATTCATACAAGCAAGACAAGCTACAGAATGAGAAAGGACGAGACAGGATGAAGAGAGGAACAGCTCTTGTCCAGTCGGCGGAGGGCTAGCGGCTGACCAGGGCGGCCGCAGACCGCTATACGTACGTCTTCCTCCCTCAGCTACGGCCCTCGAAAAGCCTGCCGCACGCCGCCAACCGCCGGCTACTTCCACTTAAGCTGCGGGTCTGAAACCGGTGCCTGCAGGAAGCCTGCGGTCTATTCTTGAACCTTCCCGCTCCTCGGGAACTAGCAAATCTCGCCGGCTCCGACAAACGCCAGGACGGGAATAGCGGATAACAATATGTATAGTTCCCGCCTAAATTGTATGTTGCACTGATGACATGTGGAGAAATTAGCAGCAGCAGAGAACCCTAGCGAGCTGTGAGAGCAGGAGTCAGAGAGGCTGGACATCCAGCGGCACTAGGACCCACACGCTCTCACACAGGCGTCTCGCTGGAAACAGACCATCCAAAAGGAATCCGTTTGGGGTCGCTTTTATTGTATCTTTCGCCTGTGTGGAGAACGTGCGGTCACATTCTCAACACGTTAGAAAGCGGAGTGGATGCCTGCGTGTGTGTGGGTGTGTAATGTGTGTGTGTGTGTGTGTGTGTGTGTGTGTGTGAGTGTGTATGTGTGTGTGTGTGTGTGTGTGTGTACCTCGGGGGAATTGGTTGCCCCGTCACTCTGAGGCCCCTGTGGTTGATCGACATTGTCATGGTTCTTTTCTGTCCTGGCCCCACAGTGAACAGCCCGCTAACACCAGGACAGCAGAGTCACTGCCATCTTTCTACGCTCTGGCTGAGGAGAGCGATGGTTGAATATTCCCGGTGTCACGGCTCTTCTCTGTCCTGACCCCATCGTGGTGGAGCTGGACTGCCCACCGACGTCAGGACAGCAGAGTCGTCGTCTGTCTTTCGCCGCAGGCTCAAAACTCACCTCTTCAAGAAGTACTACCAGGATCCTCCCTCTTAACCATCTATTGTATTCATATGTTGCTACTCTTGCACTTTGCCTTCAGCACTAGACTATGCTCATAGCCACTTGTTCAGAAAGGAGATGCACTTGTGAGTTGTGGTGAGTAGATGTACACTGACTTCCTACGTTAAATGCAATTATTGTAAGTAGCTTTTGAGGGCCGGCTAATTGACTGTAAGGTAATATAATGTCGTGTGTGTGTGTGTGTGTGTGTGTGTGTGTGTGTGTGTGTGTGTGTGTGTGTGTGCGTGGTCGTCGTCGTACATCTTTGCGCTGGTCCACTAAGCGGGTGAGCCTCTCCACCAGGTGGGTGACGAAGATGACGTCCATCACGTCGGTGAAGTGCGCCGCCCTGCTGGTGAAGGCCACCAGCTGCTGGGCCAGCGGCTGGGCGTTGGTGCTGTTGATCGTCATCTAGTACAAAAACAAACAAAACAAACATCTTTATTTGTCACGCGGTGAGACAGACACACTTCACACAGTGTAGGCGGCCACACACACACTCACACACACACACACACGCATGTTCTGCATGTTTTTCATATTCGGTTCTTTATGGGGGAAACCCTTGCGAACACGGGGAGAACATGCAAACTCCGCACAGAAAGGCCCGGAGACCTTCTTGCTGTGAGGCGACAGTACTAGGTACTACGCCATCGTGCCACGCATGAGCGATTTTGGGGTTCAGTCAGTTGCACCTATTGTATCCATATTTTGGCTTCAGCACTAGATTATGCTCTTAGTCACTTGTTTTAGAAAGGAGATGCACTTGTGAGTTCTATCAAGTAGTAGTACATTGGCTTTTCCTACGTTATTTT
>NC_140258.1:7951692-7956692 GCF_949987555.1 Borostomias antarcticus
AAATCCACACAGACAACTGGTCCATTGTGAGGCTGCCTGAACCCAGCGTTTCCCAAAGCCCTCATTAGGACCATTTACACTCTCACGCTGTTACTCAACAATTTGTTTACATAATGTTGCTTACAGGACTGGTAACTTTCAGGGCGCCCCCCCCACCCCCCCACCGCCCCCCCGCCCCAGCAAGCCTCTCAGAGCTCAGGCGTTTCATCCCAGCCTCATCCCAGCTTCATCCCAGCTCCTCTCCAGTAGAGTTCGGTTGCTTATACTGCTTCTTTCTCACAGAATGTGCAAGTGGTTTCGAGGATTAATTCTGTGTCTTCAGACTCAATGGTCCACACACACACACACACACACACACATGCACGCACTCATGTGCGCACACACACACACACATACACACACAAGCATGCAGGTGTACACATCCACACACACACACACACACATATACACACACACAAGTATGCAGGCACACACACACACATACACACACACACAAGCATGCACGCGCACACATCCACACACACACACACACGCATGCCGGCACACACACACATATACAGTACACACACATCCACACACAAGGATAATAGAGGGGTTTTGATGACAGGGAACTACGAGCAAACACACACACACACACACACACACTCGCCACAGACCTTGCAATGTGATGATAATGCTTTAACAGAGGGGGCTAAATCTGGCTGTAGACGACTGTGGCCTGAAAGATTTTGAGCGATTTCAGAATAAATAAAAGACGTTTCCCGCGGGCGCCGTGTGTAAAGGCGGCAGGTCGTCTCCTCAGGACGGCTGCACTCTGACTCTCCCACGTCTGCTATCCTCCAGCCGCTGGCGACCGCGACGGCACCGTGTACCCCGGGCTACGTGGTGGAACACGGCCTCCGAGAACCTGAACATCGGTTATAGGCTCCAGCCATACAAAGACACAGTCATCTAGAACATTACAGTAGATAGACTGACTATCTGTATTATGTGATATCTCTATGTGTGACACTGAGTAATGAATAGCCCCGAACGCCTCTGTTAATCTGCCAACCCCACCCCCCACACCCCCCACACCCCCACACCCCTCAATCTGAAAGACCTGCTGACGCTATCTTTTTCTCTCTCGTGATTGGTTAAATTGGCCCACAGTCAACTGATGAACTGGGTAGTGCTCTGTTCTCCGAGCGGCGAAACAACCTCCATGGCCACTGACATCCGCAGCGAACTCCTTACCTGGAAAGGAGACCTTGAACCAATTGAGGGGGGGGGGGGGGGGGGGGTACGCGGGACAGCGAGTCTAGGAACCACCGTTGATAGAGGGGAGAGACGGAGGCGCGGAACTATGAGCGAGAGATAGACAGTGACAGATAGATAGAGCAGGAGAGAAGAACAGAGTCAGAGAGTGATAAAAGCAGAGCCAGACAAAAACGAGCAGAGAGAGAGAGAGAGAGAGAGAGAGAGAGGGAGAGGGAGAGGGAGAGAGAGAGAGAGAGAGAGGGAGAGGGAGAGAGAGAGAGAGAGAGAGAGAGAGAGAGAGAGAGGGCAGAGCTGTTCCCACATCCTTGGGCCTGTGCCAGATTTGAGTGATTAAAAATGGTGGAGATTAAGCGAGATACCTGACAAGCGGAGGCTGGCTGGAGGTTTTGAAGGGTTTGATTAATGGAACATGATTCACATGCCGGTCGACATGTCTGACGCTAGAATCACTGAATGGGGCGGCCTGGCCCGGCAGGAGTCTGGGATACACACTCACGTAGCGCTACACGCACACACACACACACGCACACACTGCTTAACGAACACACAAACACACGCACTGCTTAACGCACACACACGCACGCACGCACACACACACACACACACACTGCTTAACGAACACACAAACACACCCACACGCACTGCTTAACTCACACACACACACACACACACACACACTGCTTGACGCACACAGTGCTGCTGCACACACACACACACACACACACACACACACACACACACATATTGCTACACGAACAGACAGACATCACCACACCATTAGAGCTCCCATTATGTCTGGCTCTGATTCTGAATGAAAAATGGTAATAGGTCAGCTCATCACCCTGTGAGAGGGGCCGTAATCACACACACATATGCACTCACATGCCCACAAACACACACAAGCAGTGATCAACCCATTACGTAACACACACACACATGAGCGCACAAACACACACACACACTACAACAGCAACAGAATAAGCATCACACATTATTATCCGTGACAGTGAGATTGTGTCATAATCAGAATGTTTGCACAGGCCGATTAGTCTACCATTGATACTGACCATAAAATAAACCACTTTGAGCTGAGAAAAGGGCCATGAAAAGATAATTGGATCACCTTTACTGGGGTCATAAAATCTAAATTCGATGTGACTTGCCTCAGCAGGCCGGATCCAGCCAGGCCAGGCCTGTGTGCCAAGCTGAGGAGTTTTAAACTATGATAAATCTGGTGCGTTTAGACTGGGCCACGCGAGATGGGCTGAGCCACTCTGAGAACACGATTCCAAGGTGAACTTGCTTCAAAGGTGAGCGCCGTGACTCAGAACGCTGCCCGCTGTCATCTCGTCATTAACCTGGCGTTGGCAGGCGGACCGACGCGCCGGCCTTGGCATTAGTAATCAGGCCCTGATTTCTGCTTTATTTCCTGAGAGGCGCCGGGGGCCAGGGCTGTCCGACGTTCTCTAACTCACCGCCAATGTCTTTCCACGCCGGCGTTAATGACGTGGGGGCTTGGGGGTTGGGCTCAGACTCGGGGGCCCAGAGGGTGTTTTTCTTGGACCGGTCCGCCGTTGCGCCGTTCCGCCGTTGCGCGAAGGCGGGTTCCTCGCCTGCTCCTCCAAGGGGAGAGAACCTCGCCTGCTCCTCCGAGGGGAGAGAACCTCGCCTGCTCCTCCGAGGGGAGAGAACCTCGCCTGCTGCCAAAGGCAACATTACCGTATAGGTTCCACTCAAGGGGGGTGAGGAGGGTGGGGTGGGGGGGGGACTGCATCATTTGTGTATACAAGGGAGAACCGGCGACTAATTATGAGGGGGGGGCTACCCAGAGGGAGAAGAGGTGAGATCCATCACACTCTGCTGGAAAAAGGGGAGTGGCTCTCGTGGATGTTGGCTGGAGAGAGTACTGCATGTACAATACAGAACAGAACAGAACAGTATGGTACGGTATAGACGGTAGACAGACAGGCAGACAGACAGACAGACAGACAGACAGACAGACAGACAGACAGACAGACAGGCAGGCAGGCAGGCAGGCAGGCAGGCAAGCAGACAGACAGACACAAAAGAAGACAGGCAGACAGACAGACAGACTAAAGGACAGACAGATAAATAGACAGACAGACAGACAGACAGACAGACACACAGATCCCTGCTGAGCCCCTCAATGGACCCAGATTGAATAAGGAGCTCCCTTTAGAACACGCCAGTGGGCAACAACAAAACCCGCTGGCCTAGTTCACTCCAGTCCAGCCCTCTGCTGCACCAGCTAGAAGACTCTGGACAGTGACAGCTAATCCCGCCCCGGTCCACTCAAACACACCAGTGATAAATCCATGAGAACCTCTCGATGGTATTCTGTGTAAACAGTTGAGGACCGAGCGCCACAGTCGTTGCCTATTATCCGTGACCAGGCGTGAAGGACATACGGAGGCCGTGGCGTTTATTTTACAGTGAACTTCTCAAGCTCGTTCCATCAGTACGACCAGAACGACTTAAAAATATCACAGAATACCGTAAGCTTCAAACAATATTTGAGCAAGCATGGGACATTCTTCAGAATCTGTCTTAATAAGTTTGAAACTGTCGAATGTCGAATCGAAGTTTAAGGTCTATCGGTCCAATCGGGAGCAGTAGGAAACGACGGGTCACTCTGCCCGGATACTGGGGTGTAAGGAACCGGCATTCCTGCTGCTGTGTAAACCCAGTGAGGAGCATTCCAGGTCTGTTGACACAAGGAAACATATTTCTGTCACCACTCCATCAATATTTATGTTAGGGGGGCCAGGCATCAGGGAGCGAGCTGCAGCAGCTAACGCACCGGGGACTAAAGTCGCCCACACACACACACACACACACACACACACACACACACACACACACACACACACAGCAGCCCTGGCGAGGAAACACAAAGACAGGAAGAGGATGTGGCCCCACGATGCTCGCCCTAAAAATGTGAGAAATGCAACGCCGGGCGCATTATCACCTTAATTATGATTCAGCATCTGCTCATGTTAGCATGCGATCAGCAAGCATCTCTGACAACGTTCCCCCCCAGAACGCCGGGCCAATCCCCAGGGAAGGCGGGGCGGATTGTTCCGAGGCGCTGGCACGCCGCCAAGCCAATCCTGGCCCTGTCCTTTCAGATCCCTATCAAGGGCGCCTGCAGCAAAAGTAAACGCGACCGCTATCTGAGAGAGAGAGAGAGAGAGAGGGGGTAGGAATGGGGGATGGTGTGTGTGTGTGTGTGTGTGTGTGTGTGTGTGTGTGTGTGTGTGTGTGTGTGTGTGTGTGTGTGTGTGTGCGTGTGTGTGCGTGTGTGTGTGCGTGTGTGTGTGCGTGTGTGTGTGTGTGTGCGTGTGTGTGTGCGTGTGTGTGTGTGTGCGTGTGTGTGTTTTTGTGTGTGTGTGTGTGCGTGTGTGTGTGTTTGTGTCTGCTCAGTACTTGTGAGTAGACAAGGGGTGGCCTGACACATGTAGGCAAACATGTGCATACATATCACAGAGCTGCACAGCGTGTTAGTGTGTGTGTGTGTGTGTGTGTGTGTGTGTGTGTGTGTGTGGGTGTGGGTGTGTGTGTGTGTGTGTCAATGTGAGTACACTATCATATCATACAGTATGTTGTCCCAGCAAGCCCTCTCATCACAACTACCACCCCCGTCCCTCCTCATCCTCTCCCCTCCTCCTCTCATCCCCCTCTCCCCTCCGCCTCCTCTCCTCCTCCTCTCCCCTCGTCCT
>NC_140258.1:7961692-8129192 GCF_949987555.1 Borostomias antarcticus
CGAAGTGCCTGGCGGGAGACGAGACGGGAGTTACGACCGTCGCCTCGGTGTGTGTGTGTGTGTGTGTTTGTGTTTGTGTCTGTACTGTTTCTGTGTGTGTGTGTGTGTGTGTGTGTGTGTGTGTGTGTGTCTGTGTTTCTCGGGTTGTTATTCTTACAGGACTCTGAGAGACAGAAGGTGTGTGAACAGTCCCACAGGAAGGGAAGAGAATATATTCCCCGATAAATTCCTGAGGGGGACAAAGAGCCAGACACACACAAACATAGTTCACTTCCAGCAAGTTTTACTGCCACGGAATCTTTCAAGGCGTTGCTTTGAACGCGCCTTATCTAGGATAAACAATGTGTTTTCTTCACACTCATTGCAAATTGTGCGTGGCCCTGCTCGAGCATGTTTTCCATTTGGGGATTACTCACAATTTGGAGAGGTTGCCAAGGCCCACAAACATTTCGGGGGAGAGGCAGCCGATCCTGTTGTTGGACAGGTCCCTATGAGGGACAAAAAGCAGAATTTAAATTGTGTCTCAGAGATAACCCAACCCCGTTGGACTCAAAGTATTAAGAGTACTGATCACAGTCGGGCTGGCAGCGAAACGTGCGACAGAATAGAGAATTGTGTGTGTGTGTGTTGTCTGCTGTGTGTGTGTGTGTGCACGGCGTGCGTGTGCCTGTGTGTGTGCGTGTGGGTTTGTGTGTGCGTGCGTGTGCCTGCCCTCTCTTCTCATAACAATCACGACGTCAGCTTAAGCAGCTGGTGGAGCTGTGATAGTCAAACCAGCCTAGTGTGTATTTATTCCAACTCCTGGGGCGTCAACCCTGACCTTCAGTAACCTTTGACCCCTCATTTAACTGTCACACACACACAAACACACACACAGATGCGCGCCATCCTGGCTGTGAGTGGCTGAGTGGTCATGGCGTCGGTGGCTCGGTGCTGTTCCCCTCCGTAATTAAAGAGCTGCTTCGCCGGAGCAGCTGGAGGAAAATAAGCGCAGGCTGGTGTAATCACCAGTTGGGGAGCACTTAAATTAGCAGTGGGCTGCTCCCCGCGCCTGGCACACGCGCCCCGGACCGGCACCGCTGAACCCCCCCCCCCCCCCCCCCCCCCCCGCGCTTGGCACACGTGCCCCGGACCGGCACCGCTGAACCCCCCCCCCTCCGCCACCGCAGGGCGAAAAATACCCCCGACAATCACTACGGGATTTAGGCATATGGACGATCTGCGTGCGTGTGTGTGTGTGTGTGTGTGTGTGTGTGTGTGTGGATGCGTGTGTGTGTCACTTTGCATGCATGTGCGCATTCAACCACAGCCATTAAAGGGAACAATTACAGTACTTGTTGCCCAATCTACAGTACCTCTCCCAAGAATTTACTGTAGGCGTATGGACAATCTGTGTGTGTGTGTGCGGGTGTGTGTTTGTGTCTGTGTGCACGACGTGTGTGTATGTGTCAGTGTGAGTGTCACGGTTTGCGCGCATGTGGCCGTTTGTCAACAGCAGCCATTGAAGGAAACTCTCAATGTGATGGCTGAATGAATCCCAATAGGTCCTCACAGCATTATCAAGTGTAACCCGGTGATACAGTAGGCCCCTCCCCCTCCCCCTCCCCTGTCCAACCCCCCCGCCCCCCCCCATATGACAGTATGATATGGCCTTGCCCCCCGGGGCGCTGATGCTCTGTCATACTCACAGTCTCCGAAGAGCCAGCAGTCCACGGAAAGCCCCGGGCTCCAGCGTGCTTATCAAATTACTCCTCAGGTCCCTGGAGAGAGAGAGAGAGAGAGAGAGAGAGAGAGAGAGAGAGAGAGAGAGAGAGAGAGAGAGAGGGAGCGAGAGGGAGAGAGAGAGAGAGAGAGAGAGAGAGAAGGAGAGAAGGAGGGAGAGAGAGAAAGGGGAAAATAAAGAAGCACAGATCAAGAGAGAGAGAGAGAGGACAGAAATAAAAAGGGGGAGGTAGAGAGAGAAAAAGGTCACATATCATGTCACTGTGAGTTTCAGAATCACATTCTTGGAGACGTGTGTGTGTGTGTGTGTGTACTGTCTATGACTGTTTATGTGTGTGTGTGTGTGTGTGTGTGTGTATGTGTGTGTGTGTGTGTGCATGTACTGTCTATGACTGTGTAGAGTATGTGTGTGTGTGCGCATGTGCGTGTGTATATAGTACAGTACAGTATGTATGTGTGTGTGTGTGTGTGTGTGTGTGTGTGTGTGTGTGTGTGTGTGTGTGCGCATGTGCGTGTGTATATAGTACAGTATGTGTGTACTGGATGTATGCTGCAGCACACGTGACTTCCTCCAACCGTGCATGAGAGACTATTTATATGGTATACAGTATATACAGTACAGTCAGAGACCATGTTGCTGGCTGAAATCCCCAAAGATCATAAGGGAAATCTAATGATATACGGAGAATCTCATTAGGAAACAATTGTTTTTTCCCCCCACATTGTGTTGAGGCACGGTGTCGTCCAGAAGAGGACGGAATCTATCAATCACCATCATCCAGCGCAGCGGCTCCTGCGCCAGGATCCAGAAGAGCACCTGTTGGCACAGCAGATGTTCTCTCTCTGCGTGACTGAGACAAGTGTCTAGCAGAGGCCCGCACACACACACACACACACACACACACACACACACAAAGGCGCACGTACACACAAACACGCACACACACGCTGCTGCTGTGGTTTCAGCTTGATTCTCTCTCTGCTCCTTGGACCCCCCCCCCCCCCCCCTCCACACACACACACACACACACACACCTGCGTGTCTCCTGCGTTCCCTGTTCCCTGTCACGGCCAAAGAAAACTTCCGGAAATCGCGTCCCTCCCCCGGTTTCCTCCGACCGCTCCCATGATGGGAGTCGGAGGGCTGCGTTCCCGCCTCTCTCTCCCTGGCCAGATGTGGCGCGGCGGCGTGGAGAGGCCAGACCGGTCCGTCCCGGGTCCAGCTCCAGCTGCTCGGGCCGCTAGTTAGCAGGCAGTCCAGGCCGTTCACAGACAGTCCAGACCGTTCACAGACAGTCCAGACCGTTCACAGACAGTCCAGACCGTTCACAGACAGTCCAGACCGTTCACAGACAGTCCAGACCGTTCACAGACAGTCCAGGCCGTTCACAGACAGTCCAGACCGTTCACAGACAGTCCAGACCGTTCACAGACAGTCCAGACCGTTCACAGACAGTCCAGACCGTTCACAGACAGTCCAGACCGTTCACAGACAGTCCAGGCCGTTCACAGACAGTCCAGACCGTTCACAGACAGTCCAGACCGTTCACAGACAGTCCAGACCGTTCACAGACAGTCCAGACCGTTCACAGACAGTCCAAACCGTTCACAGACAGTCCAGGCCGTTCACAGACAGTCCAGACCGTTCACAGACCGTTCACAGACAGTCCAGACCGTTCACAGACAGTCCAGACCGTTCACAGACCGTTCACAGACACTCCAGACCGTTCACAGACAGTCAAGGCCGTTCACCAAGATAGCAGGAAGGGAACGATGTCACACGGCTACTCTGTCGTTCTTAGCGAGGCAATTGTTATTCTACAACAAGGAACTACTTGGTAACTCAATGTTCCATTTGAGCTGTTGCAAGAACAAGAACAGCAGAGAACAATTCAATGTATCATCCAAACTGCAAGGTTTCTCGCAAAGACAGATGGGTAAGGACCTCTAGAAAGTCTCAAAAAATTGAAGGTTGTGTAATTTGAAACACAAGGCCTCAGCAATGGCTCCCAGATAGCAAGCTGATCTGGGCCATATACAGGCCAGATGCAACACTTACTGTACGGCTTAGTTCCGACCCATATATGGCCCATATTGTATATGGCCCAGGCGTGCTATCTTTTCCTAAAACTGTTGCTAATTTGATCGATGCAAATCGTTAGTTACTGTACACAGAGGCACACACACACACACACACTTACACACAAGAGAGACAGAAACCATCATTACCGTCAGATAAATGACTCCTGTCTGAGTTTAATGATCTGTGTCTCTTGTTAAATTGTTCGGTCCGGGGTTAAAACACACTTTGTGTGCTCCGCTAACCCTCCCCAACCCACCCTCACTACCAGGCTATAGGCACAAATTCTTATGAGCATGCCCGCATGCATGCACACACACTCACACACCCACACACACACACACACCCACACACACACACAGCACATTCACACACCCACACACACACGCACACACACACACACAGCACATTCACACACACACACACACACACATAAGCACATTCACACACACACACACACACACACACACACACACACACACACACACACACACACACACACACACAATCAATCAATCAATCACTATACTCAACTGTATACATGCATGTACTGTGCAGTGTACTGTATGTAGGTAAGTGTGAATTTCACCATTGTTATTATTATTATCTAATTGATTTTTATCTCATCTGGAAGCCAGTCTCACCCGACCTACTGTCCGATTGTCCCGTCACCGCTGCGGAGAGTCCGTTGCATGACCCCGCGGTCGGCGATCTGGAGGAGAGCGCCAGCTACCTGCCCCTCTCAAGCCCCGTGACCGTGACTCCGATTCCGGGGTGCCATAGAGCGGCATGAAACCGAGCACCCTCGGGAGTGGCGGCCACTGGTGGGCAGCTGCTACACCAGAAACCCCCGATTGGCTTCCATCGCTCGACAACAGGAGCCGCGCTGACTGACCGCCCGCGGCTAACTGAACCGCCTGCAGCTGTAAATGAGAAAGCACCCCTGAGAGCGTCACGTCTAAATGAGCCGCTACGCGCTACACCTCTCCCTTCCCATCTGCGGAGGTCTTTGATCACGTACTGTACAACCTGTTCTGAGGGGAGCGGACAACAGACGGGGGTCGAAGGTGGTCGGCAGCGCCCGGGGGGCACCTCGTACGCCATTCTTTTTCATCTGTCTGACCCCGGCGGCGCCCCCCCGCGGCCTCTTGGGCCTCGTCTCAAAGTTGGCCAATCAGCACGTTCTCTAACAGCCCCGGGCCGCGGAGGCAGCGAGGAGACCGGGTCAGAGGAGGAGAGAGGAGAGCTAGCTACCTAGCTAGCCACTGCAGCTAAGAGAACATAGTGGTGCAGAGTAAAAATGGCTGACACAAAAAGGGACAGCCCATACTGTAGCATGGGGTTATTCTTATCAGTGACAATCGCGGTCTCTCAGTTGTCCAGGGATGCCTGTTGGAGTGTGGAAACATGGTTGTATTGTTACAGCAGGTGATTGGCAGGTGGAGAGAGAAAGGCAGGATGGAAGTTCACTAGAATAAATGTGTCTTCCTGTTTCCTCACAAAGAGGAATTAGTTTGTTAAAAAAAAGTTTGTAGCTCTGGTCGAGAGGTCTCCCTCTCTCTGTTTGCCTCTATTGCTCTCTCTCTCTCTCTCTCTCTCTGTCTGCATCTATCGCTCTCTCTCTCTCCCTCTCTCTCTGTCTGCCTCTATCACTCTCTCGCCCTCTCTGTCTGCCTCTGTCGCTCTCTCCCTCTCTGTCTGCCTCTATCACTCTCTCTCTCTCCCTCTCTCTGTCTGCCTCTGTCGCTCTCTCTCCCTCTCTGTCCGTCTCTATCACTCTCTCTCCCCCTCTCTCTGTCTGCCTCTATCGCTCTCTCTCTCCCTCTCTCTGTCTGCCTCTATCGCTCTCTCTCCCTCTCTCTGTCTCTATCACTCTTTCTCTCTCCCTCTCTCTCTCTGCCTCTATCGCTCTCTCTCTCCCTCTCTCTGTCTGCCTCTATCGCTCTCTCTCTCCCTCTCTCTGTCTGCCTCTGTCGCTGTCTCTCTCTTGCTTTCTGTTTCCCCTCTATTATTTCACACAAATGCACGCACACACACACACACACATATGCGCGCACACACACATGCACACATACACACACAAACACACACACAGGCACACGCACACGTGCACACCCACCGACCCCCCCACACACACACACAGATACACACGTACACTTACAACCCAAGGTCACCTACAAGGGAGCTTTCTCTCAAATAAGTACAGCTGGATAAAGTCAAAAGAGATGAGTGTTTAAACAATAACGGTTTTCTTCCCCTGTACCCTGAGCGTTTGATGCGCGGGGAGGATAGCTCTGACATGAACTCCCCCGTTTGCGGCTAACGTTTGAAAAGCTCCTGAAGTGGTTCCCAATTAATTCCCACAGTCCTGTATATCTTAGACCGCTGCTCTGCCGAGCTTGTCTGACCCTGAAGACATGGGGCTGTTCACCGTATGACACTAATGGGTAGATTAATCTCCTAGTCTGGCCTCCTTCTCCTACCACTTACCACACACACACACACACACGTGCATGCGCACACACACACGCACGCGCACACACACACGCACACACATACTGTACATAGGGGGAGTTGAAGAGGACAGTGACTGGACCACACGCATGCTTCCAACACAAAGTCTACTGGACGGAGAGCAGGAAGTCATCAGCCAAGTCCCCTGTCTTCGTCCCAGAGTCTGTGTTGTTTTAGCTAATGTTTTCTAGGAGAACACATTGAAAACAGCAACGTGCCGTACATGTAACTATGCAGAATGAGATCTACGGCCGCGAGGGTGAGATAAGGGTTAAGCGATGACATAGCATGAAGTAATACTCTGCAATGAAAACATCTTTCCACTTGATTTATGGAATTAAATACATACGCCGCCACATGGCGTGTTAGATAGATAGGCTGCACGGTACACATAATCAAATCAAATGATGACAAGTATTATTTTGTTAGCCCTCTATCATATCTAGTGTGGCGTGTCATATCTAATTTGCTGTGCAGTATGCGTGATGGTGATGTCTTGGGCAGCCAGTCAGCAGAATCTGCAATCCTAAGTGGAAACGTGAGCCAAACCAGGCCAGGTCAGGGCGGTGGACAATCTCTACCTCTCTCTCTCTCTCTCTCTCCCCCTCTCTCTCCCTCTTGCCCCCCTATCTCTCTCTACCTCTCTCTCTTTCTCTCTATCTCTCTCTCCCCCTCTCTCTCCCTCTTGCCCCCCCTCTCTCTCTACCTCTCTCTCTCTTTCTATCTATCTATCTCTATCTCTCTCCCTCTCTCTCTACATCTCTCTCTCTCTTTTCAATTCAATGTTGATGCTTTATTGTCATGACAAGAAAATACTTAAAGTGCTGTATTGCCAAATCAATGACACACATACACTGAATGGCAATTGAATTTTCTAACAGTAAAAAAGGAAACACAGATATAGACAGTACTGATAACAACGAATCCAACCCAGATTTACATTCCACTATTGTAAGTTGTTCCGCTGGCGTTAGGTTATGGCAGACAGTCTCTCTCTCTCCCTCTCTCCTTCTCTCTCTCTCTCTCTCTCTCTCTCACACACACACACACAACACACACACACACAATCTCTCTCTCTCTCTCTCTCACACACAATCTCTCTCTCTTTCCCTATTTCTCCCTCTTCCCTCCATGCTCGAGTCTGTGACCTCACTTGTTAATATTCAGTATATTCCTCTGTCAATTTGCCGCGCCCGCGAGCAAACACCGCAAAGAAATGTATCTCTTCAGACGCTCGAAAATGAGTGAAAACACAACTCATTAGCACGGATACAGCCACCTACGGAACTGTAAATACTGTAAATAAGCTTTGAAACCTCGCTGGGGAGCAGAATAAATTAAATAAAATGGTAGAAAGACTAGACCTATGCTTGTGTGGCAGATTTGTAACAAACGCTGCCAGCACATCAAAAGGTGCTGGGCTTCTCCCAAAACCGTTTACATACCAACATTATGAGGCGCTGACAGAACACATCTCAACAGTCAACTATAATGAATGTAGACAGGTATTTTCATAGCAATGTTTATTAACGTATATGTGGTTTAGAAACCATGTAATGCAATGGACACTTGTTGAAGAGTGAAGAGAGATTTGATTTTCTCACTGCTTCCCCAATCTGACACGACCCAAGTGCAATATATTCCTACATGTTTGAGTAATGGTATTGGTGTTTGAGGAGTGCCTGCATGTGTGTGTGGGGGGGGGGGGGGGGGGGGGGGGGGGGGGGTTCTTAGAGTGAAGAGGTACAATATGGAGCGAAATACAGGGATGCAAAATAGCTTAATATTCAAGTGACACCAGTAACAACCGGTTAGGGTAGGTAGGTGGTAGAGAGCTCTCTATGGGAGGACGACAGTGGCAAGCAACATCACCCCTTCTGTGACCCTTCTCTCGTTCTACATCGGGGCTACGCTTAACGAGAGTTATGGGGTTATTCTTAACCAAAGGAATCCAGAGGTAGGATCCTGAGGACAATATTTTCCGTTTGATATTCGAGCATTTATCTACTTCCCTGACTGCCAAACACCGAGAGATGATTTCCAACAGCAACAAAAGCATCACAAAAATGCTTAATGTGGATAAATCACTGAGCTCTAATGTCCCGATCACCGGCCAGCTGGAGATGGAAAACAAGGGGAGAGGCACTGTAACCCTTCTGAGGAGGTGGAGGTATGAGACAGGCCTGATGGATGACCTGGCGGAATGAGGCTCAGAGACCAGGCATCAGATAGAGAGGGAGAGAGGGAGAGAGAGAGAGGGAGGGAGAGGGGGGGGGAGAGGGGGAGAGGGAGAGGGGGGGGAGAGAGAGAGGGGGGGGGGGAGAGGGGGGGAGAGAGAGAGCGGGAGGGAGAGGGGGGGAGAGAGAGCGGGAGGGAGAGGGGGGGAGGGAGGGAGAAAGAGAGAGAGACAGAGAGAGAAAGGGAGAGAGAGACAGAGAGAGAAAGAGAGAGAGAAAAGACAGAGAGAAAGAGGGAGAGAGAAAGAGAGAGAGATGGAGAAGGGAGACCAAGAATCAGAAAAGGAGAGAGAGGGGGAAGGGGAGAGAGAGAGGGGGAGGCAGGGGGGGAGGGAGAGGGAGACAGAAAGAGAGAGAGAGAGAGAGAGAGAGAGAGGTGGGGGGGGGGGAGTAAGAACAGGAGTCTGCCTGATGTATCTCTCCCATAGCCTGCTGGAGGGATCGTCAGACTCACAGCTCTGGGGCAGTTAACCTCCTCCATGAACCTCAAGTGACTCATATAAAACACAGTTGAACAGGCTCACATATCAAACTACACTTAACCCCGTCAGTCTGCACCATGAGTGCACTCTACATGCTAAGGTCATTTTAAGAACTTGAGTTCCACACACCAGATAGCTCCTGTAAAAAAGGATTTCTTAATGCGAGTGCAGTGATGTTTCGAGCCCCAAAGGCTCTTCCACAGACTCAGAAGTTTGACAGGAGCTACAGTATCTGGTGTGCGGGACTCTATTTTTCCTTATCTACATGAGTTTGTGTTTCCAGCACAGGTACAGTGGATTGTGTGTGTCTTTTGAATATGTTCTACATTTTAAGAACTAGACCTGAAAGATTGTTTGATTTCTAATCATATTCTATTCCAGAGCAATCACACCGTCTGTGGTCACCTCATCACATCAATTCACCTCACTTTGTCACACTCAATCACATGACACGCAAGCTTAAATCAATACAGGGCCTCTCGAAAGTCTTAATTAAAAGCCCCCACACATATAACCTTTGACCTTTAACCCTCTGGGTTGGATGACAGTTATGTCATGGAATACACCACATTCAGGTTGACATATGTAGAATATGTAGGGGTGGGACGTATGCCCACCTCCCTTGTTCTCTGTAAAGTGCATTGTGTTGCCTCTGGGTATGAAATGCGCTATACAAATTAAGCTTTGATTTTATTTGACATCAAACTTGTTCAGAGACTTTCTCCGCTTTTACCAGTCCTGCACTCATACGCACAACAAGCAGCGCAGTGATTCAAAGTCAACTTCCTATCGCGCAGCCCCGTGGCGTTGCTGGATTTTCAGTCCGAGCGAGACAGCACTCAGCATCATAAGCGATTGCCACGGAACCTGGCTGCCCAGTGGCACTGGCCAACAAAGGCTGTGGGAACGTACTGTAGGAGCTACACCCTGACAGAGAACAGTAGGGGGCTTTGTTGCTCACATACATTGCTCTATCTGACCCACTTTGGTAGAGGATAATGAGTCGCATGGAAAGGTCCAGGCCAACACCCAACACAGAGCCGACCTCTCCGCAAACAAAGCAGAAACCGTATCTCCATGCACGCATACAATTCACAAAACAGACCTGAGACATATCACCTTCACTACCGATACATACCCATCCTCAAACATGCTTTCCTTGCCACCGTGCGGCGATATCTCGCACGGGGTGAAAAGACCCATTCTAATGTCCCTCCTCCTCCTGTAGCAATGGGCCAATCAGGTTCCAGTATGGGGAGTCCACACTCCGTGAGCTGTCACTCCACCAGAGCACACCACAGCCCCTCTGGGTGCCGGCATGGCCAGTCAGCCATGGCCGGACTATCAAACAGCTGGCCGCCACAGTCCACTTGCTAAGTCCACACCAGCAAAACGCCATGGCACTCCCACCAATCCAGGATGGCCCTACCAAGAGCTACACCTGGATGGGCGTGTGTGTGTGTGTGTGTGGGGCGGGGTGGGGTGGGGGGGCGGGGAGCAGCAGTACCTGTAGCAGCAGCCTCTATTAGGGGCTATGAGGTCAAAGGTCAAATGTGAAGAACCTTTACCTTAAGCCGCAATTGTCTATCGATCCGTCCGGAGGGCGCTGGATCTTTAATGGCGCTATTAGGCCAGGCTGCCGGACCAGCTCGGCGGCCATCACAGACGGGAACGAGGGAGGAGGGGAGGAGGGATGGCGTTACTCCTTCAACTGAAATGAACTGTCGGGGGGGGGGGGGGGGGGGGGGGCTCTAGCACTGATCCTGGCTTTAACAGAAGAAACCTTCACCACCTTCCTCTTCCCGAACCTGAAAAAGTACCATCTCCTCTCATCTCATCTCAATA
Source organism: Borostomias antarcticus (assembly GCF_949987555.1). Taxonomy (NCBI): domain Eukaryota; kingdom Metazoa; phylum Chordata; class Actinopteri; order Stomiiformes; family Stomiidae; genus Borostomias; species Borostomias antarcticus. The sequence goes on from NC_140258.1 coordinate 7,972,573, forward strand.
CCGCTGACCTTATGTGCTTTGCAGCGCACCCTGTACCTTCAACCCGTCCCCTCTCACTCTGCCACTGACAGCCTCGCTAGCCCCACTTGCTACACACACAGCACACACACTCGCAACTCCAACTCCTATCTCTGGTCTGGCTAGCTACTGTAAATTGTGTTGCAATTACTATACAGTAGCTAAACTGACTCGAATCAACAACATCTCACAGCTGTCAACACATCCGTGATTCGTCTAATACCCTAGCTGCTTGTTCTAGCGAATGTCAGCCTAACACTGTGATGTAAGCTAGCACTTCTTGCCTTGTCGACCAACCCCCCCCGGACCTCAACGTCTCCCCTCGTCACTCCAAACCTGTCAGAGCGCCCCCTCTCCGCCCACCCCACCCAATCCCACCGAGTTACACTCCAAAACTGTCAGACATCACCCTCTACCCACCCCCCCCCACCCCCCACCCCCAGCTACACTCCAATCCTGTGAGAAACACTGCACTGCCATATTATCTTAGCCCCTTTAAGACATTTACCCTGGCAATCGAGGTTAAGTGCTGTGGCTGGAAAAAGCTGGGGTCGCCCAATGGCTTTGGCTATAGTGAAAGCATCCCCCTTCAAGAGCTATTCGCTGCTACTGCCCACTGACTCCTATTTCCCTCAGTGTCCCTTACGCAGTGCGGGGTGGCGGTTGTGATGACAGCGATAATGGCTGGCTGGAGATTGGGACGGACAGCGGAGGGAGGTCTTACTCACAGTTTCTCCAGAGCAGCCAGGCTGTAGAAGGAGCCATTTCTCACCAGTGAGATCTTGTTGTTGCTAAGGATCCTGTGGACAAGAGACAGAAAGAGAGAGAGAGAGAGAGAGAGAGAGAGAGAGAGGGAGAGAGAGAGAGAAGAGAGAGAAAGAGAGGGGGAAAAAGAGAGAGAGAAAGAGAGGGAAAGAGAAAGAGGGCAGAGAAGAGACATAGGAGAGAGATAGTGAGCCTGGGGACAGATTTGTAAATACCCACAGAAATACAGCCATGGGAGATTTACACAAAACTCCCATAAATTATTCATCCTGTCAATAACTTGGTGCGAGTTGAAAATGTATCTCTGATTAAATCTGTGCAGTAAATGTATCATCTTGGCCGCGTTTCTGCCTTATTTACGGGCGTTTGTGGTTAAAATGGGTAATGAACTCCCATGTCACCCTCGCAGAAGAGACCTAATGCAGCTCCGCGTTTCTGCCTTATTTACGGGCGTTTGTGGTTAAAATGGGTAATGAACTCCCATGTCACCCTCGCAGAAGAGACCTAATGCAGCTCAGCACAATTCAGTCATCCACTGCTAGCTCTATAACAGCTAATAAATCAGTCCTTTTTTACATTCCACAGGGGGTTGAAGTGATGAATGGACACTTACATGCGACCCTGTGTTGATATCGTTTTGACTTGTATATTTGTATCTTCCAAAATCTTGCATTTCGCCACTTGTTACCTCAAGAGGCAGCAGAGATGTCACCCAGTTAGTTGCCCATGCAGGCTTCTCAGTGCAGCAGAACACAAGACCTGGTGTGGGACTTGTAGTCCTGTAAGCCCAAATTGTTAACAACTACATGTACCCTGCAGAAAATGTCTCCTCACATAAGGGACATTTTGTAATTATTGTTGTAGACAACACCATAAAAAGCTTGGTGGTCTATAATAATTTTTTTCTGAACAAGGCTCATGCCTCCTGAATTTACAATGACCTAGATTTCAAATGTGTCATAGTTTCGTAGCCTGCATTTAATGCACAGTCAACAACAATTTGTGTTTATGAACACTTGCATTTACAAATATTTAAAGGGACACAGTCATGCTTGTTTCAGTTGATATTATTTGGATAAAATGGTTAAATTCTGTGTGTATGCCTTTTTAAAATCACCGTCAGTGTACAGTAACTGTTTCCTGCAAAATCGTGGCAAAACACGTCCAGTACCACAAAATCTCCCATATAAAAGTATGCTTCCCCCAAAAAAATAATTGATTGAGAATCATTTTAAAACTTTTGACGGGTCCAAAATGTTGGGAGAATGTTGAGTTTATCTGTCTGAGATGGCTGAGGTTTGGTTACCACCTTTAAAGGTGCAGTAGGAGGTTTGGCTCAGAAGCACTTTTGTTATATTTTTGCAATTCTCATTATATGCATAGAGCATTCAATATAAAAAGTGGTCTGACACTAAAATAAAATAAATCCGTAATCTGTGCAAGTCACAGGACTGTAATAAGTGTGTGCATTCATTTTGAGTTGCCAACTTGAAATGATTGGATGGCTTACCTGCCTGTAAACTTACCTACCTGCCTAGTGAGTGTTTTCCCCCAGTAACAGGAAATCACAAATACTGCATACTGAAGTTTTAACAAGGCTTGTGAGCCAATAGTATTACAACATTGATGAGAGACAGGGCTTCAGGAGTGCTGACTACTTCCCAGCAGCCCCAGTGCAGGGTGCGTTGTGCGTGAACGTGCCTGGGCTTTCGGGACTGTCGTGCTGTGTTGACGACCCCCTGCAGTCTCTCCATTCATACGGTCGGGTCGCACTCTGCAGCTCAAGCGTAGACCCCAGGGGAGTTTTTTACCTTTTTGTTTTACGGTCATTGTTAGTCTGCGTCTGTTCTTGATTTTGCCTTGCTTCTGTGTTATTATAACCCTTGTTTGTTATTTTGATTTCAGGTTTCAGGTTTCAGTGGGAGGCATGGGAGGGGGCGTTGCGAGGGGGTTCAGGTCTCAGTGGGAGGCATGGGAGGGGGCGTTGCGAGGGGTTTCAGGGCACTGGTGTGAGCGTTCCAGTGATTTTACAGGGCGTGGGTCGTTAGACCGTGAAGGTCTAGAATATGCAGTGCCCCAGAGAGTGAAGGGTTAATTTATCGAGCAAAACCCATGTTTGCAGAGCCCCAGAGAGCAGAGGGTTAATTTATCAGCCAACGCGCGTGTTTGCAGAGCCCCAGAGCGTGAGGGGTTCATTTATCGGGCAAAGCCAGCGTCTGCAGAGCCCCAGTGTGTTGTGCACTTGATAATTGTGTTGTGGTTCTATAATATCACTGATTGTGGAGCGCTTATATTTTGGACCAGCTTCTAGTCCAGGCCTGGCTGTAGTACAGTATGCCTGCTGGATACCCTTATGAGTTTGATTTGATGGAATGACTATTTCTGAAAGCAATGTGTGATTTTGTGGTTTTCTGGCCTCTGACATGGGTCCCTTCCCCACCCCTAATCAGGACGGGCGGATCCCCATTCTACTGTACTACTGTACATCTAAACTGGGCTCTTTAATTCCATTCAGTGTGTTCCATTATCTTTAGAACCTGCTCGTACAGTACAAGCCAGGAGCCCTTCCAGTTTGCATGTCTCCAAACAGGTGGCCTTTCTCAGGCAACAAATGTAGATTCCCAATACTGTATGTGGTTGGTTTATCCAGATAACCTGTTTGTAAATATGTTCCTCTTCTGTTAAATAATAGGAAAACTGAACTCGTATCTGGATGGCGACAGGCAGTCAAAGAACGAACTGTATCAAATAAGATCAACATTTCTTTGGGAACACAGCTGGCTGGTATAACCCGTTTCGTTTTGACAACCGATAAATTCATAATGATGATAGAAATACAGATAGAAACACTCATGTTATGCTACCCCATCATCGTTGCACTTTCAGTGTGTTGTCATCCGTCTGTGCCATCACAACGGCTCAGTGGATTTGACAAATCTTCAGCTGTGCAGAGGATTGTGGGTCAGAATAGCCAGAATAGCATGCTGGCTTGCATACTGCAAAATGCGACCAGATGTAGCAGTATGGTATTTTTGGCAAATTGCATTTGTCATGCTATAGGAGATACTACATTTTTTGGGGGGCATACTAGTATGGAAGTATGTGATTCAGAACGCAGCCTTAGCCACGTGAGACCATCCTGACCTCGTGAGTTCACTTTCGGTTTCTCTCCACAGATCAATCTGGGCTTCCAAATCTCGAACGATTTCTCTGCGATTACGTTTCGATCGGGCCAATCAGGGACTGTGTTCTGACTGCTTTTCTGCGGAGAGAAAGTGAAAGTGTGCTCGCTAGATCAGGATGGTCTCACAAGGCCCTTCATAGACTAGCCGAAAAACGACATCATGTAGCCCAGGCCTTAGTACATCAGACACCAGTCATCACACACACACACACACACCAGGCCCAAGGGAGGACTTCAGCCTCACCCCCACAGTGCAGCGACACACAAACAAGGACAAATACATATTGTATACAGACACACTGACACAAACACACACACACACACACAGCCCTTGGTGTTGAGTGGCGAGAGTTGCCGGGGATCATTAGAGCACAGGTGGGGGTCTGTGTTCTCTGCTGCTTGAGTGAAACAAACATTTTAGACATGATATAAACTGTTGTCACCCAGCCCGGTAATGATCACCTCTGTGCCCTTCTTGATGCCTCTCACCCAGCCCCCACCCCCCACCCGCCCCCCCACACACACACATACACAAAAACACACGCACAATACAGTACCTCCACACACACAGTACACACACAAACAGGTAAGTACACGACGGAAGACGATACAAGCTTTGACTATGGATTTGTACTTTCAGAGAAGAACGAAACAGCAAATAATTTTGACTTTAAACAAAGAGTTACTCAGAACCCCCTCATCTCGGCCCTCCTCTCCCTCCCTGGCGGGCGCTAGGCTAACAGTGGAGCAGCGTGAGGTGATTTATGTCACGCTTATTCCTGGACCCACATCCACATCATTTCAAATACAACTCGGATGGCATTTTCTGGTTTTCATTATCTGCTAAAATATTGATCGCTCTTGCCAAACCCTTTATCATCCTGTCCAGCTGGGCCTCAGCGTAGGTCTGGCAGTAGTGTGTGGGTATGGACTGCTCTCCTGAGCTTCAGAGTACAGTAGGCCTGGTGCTATGGCATGGGCACCCAGATAGCAAGCGGATCTGGGCCATATATGGGCCGGAACTAAACCACAAGGGCCAGATCTGGCATCGATATGGCCCAGATCTACTTGCTATCTGGGCACAGACGTCACTAGGCCTACTTGTTTAGGGGGGCTAAAGCCTCTCTAAAATGTTCTTCAGCCCCTCCAAATGATTTGCCATTATTGTCATTAAATTATCGTTTGGGCTTTGTCTGTTTTCTTCGTCCATCGAGTGAGCAAGTGAGTGATGTTTATTTGGCAGGGACAGGTGCATTAAACATGAATAAATTATTTGTGCAACACCATGGCATTTTTAGCTGAAGCTAATTTCCGATGCTCGTCCCTAAAAGGTACCTGTATAGGAAAAACAGGTTAAAAACAAAGAATTCAGTGTAAAATAGATGTTCCTTGGCAGAGAGAAACAGACAACCCCAGAGAAAAGCTATGAGTGCAGCACCCTCTCCCCAAGCAAGGTCCTAGTGCCCGGGATGTACATTGTCAAGTACAGGCCTATACTTCATAATGTAAACACCGGGCACTAGGACCTTGCTTGGGGAGAGGGTGCTGCACTTGTAGTTTTTCACTGCCAAAGAACATCACTCATCAATTTTGGCTTGACAGGAGTTTAGCCGCGAAGATTCAAGGTAAATGATGATGCATAGAGTGACATTGTACTTGTATAGTTGTTAATGATTGTTACTTGCTTATCTTCAGCTAGGTTTGGGTAGAGGAAAGGGGATATTGTAGGCTATGTTAACACTATTGTTGACTGTCAGTGAGCTGGCTACATATATCCTAATGTTAGCTAGCTACAGTACACACACAAGGAGATTGCTATCCAACACTACAGTAGCTAACGTTAGCCTACTGATATAAAGCTTGAAGAGTCACCTGCTTGACTAAGCTTGCATTTTGAAACCATAATATCAGTCCCCGTAGAATATGGGTTCCCAAACTCCATCAATGTGGGCCTCCCCTCTGAAAACAGTGACACACCCGCGCCCCCCCAACCCCCCAAATTTGTTCATTTTGCAAGGCAGCCTTAGCTAGCCCATAACGTTACACAGTAGTTACAAGTTAGCTCAGTGGCACCTGCTGCTAGTTAACGTTAACGTTTTCGCACAATACATTCATGCCTGCGGGGGGAGACTCTCTCTGCACTATCCACAAATTTAGTATACATCTCTCCCATTATTTATTTCGATTTTCTGACCTTTAAAATCCTGTTTCATTCATAAAAACCATAGACATTTTAAAAATAAAAAACATGTTTTTCCTTTTTTTTTTCTAACCGTCCCTCCGCTTCTCCCCTGAATTTCTTTGGGGCCCCCCAGGGGAGGCCCGCCTCACAGTTTGGGAATGCCTGCCGTAGAACATTGCTTTTAATCTGTTAAATTGGCAATAATCGATTTCGTTTGTAAACAAGACACTTCTTTACAAACGAAAGACCTAAAACGTATATTATAATATGTACGTTTAAGGCACGGGTGCGGAGCAAAGTTATAGGCTGTAATTTGACACAGGCATAAATGCTGGAATAACAAGACAGGGTGACTAGTAGGGGTGAATCATTGAGGTAGGACACTATTAGGACGCTATGGCTCAATAAAACAATCTGTTCAGGTGGTTTAATTAGTTTTGACAAAACGTGGGGAAAAAAATAATTATTGCAGCTTTAATGTCAGTGAAAACGAAATGTCATAGTGCCCCTCATAATGCCATTGTATCGGTAATCCTTCATTCCTTGACCAGATAAATATAGGAGAGATTAGATTAGAGAGGAGTATAGGTCTATAGGTCTAGGAGGAATGTGTAATTAAAACATTTTTTGGGACCTATTGCCGTCTGATTCACCAGATGCAGGTTTTGGGGATAAGCCTTGTCATTAGTTTATTACTGCCCAATCAGTGGTGGCGGAATCTGTTCCCCGCCAATCAGATTCAATCCAGACTATGTGAAACAACAACAACCTAGCAACCACTCCGCCCAAGACAAGTGTGATTGGTTTAAAGAAATACAGCGTTTTTTTCCCCCTATCCCTGAATGGTAATGGTTCCAGGCTATGCGAGACTAGACATAGGGTAAATTATCTAATAGCGAGAGGACATGGCATTACTTTACTTAAACACATTATGCGTGAATTGCAAATATACTGTATATCCCCAAAAATGTGCACAGGTAGCGCTTCCCTGGTGGCGATGCCTTCCCCCAGTATTCCCCGGCCGTGGGTATGGCCTGCTCTCTTGGGCTTCAGCGTAGGCCTGGAACTATGGTGTGGGTACGGCCTGCTCTGCTGGGTAGGCCTGGCGCTATGGTGTGGGTACGGCCTGCTCTGCTGGGTAGGCCTGGCGCTATGGTGTGGGTACGGCCTGCTCTGCTGGGTAGGCCTGGCGCTATGGTGTGGGTACGGCCTGCTCTGCTGGGTAGGCCTGGCGCTATGGTGTGGGTACGGCCTGTCTGCTGGGTAGGCCTGGCGCTATGGTGTGGGTACGGCCTGTCTGCTGGGTAGGCCTGGCGCTATGGTGTGGGTACGGCCTGTCTGCTGGGTAGGCCTGGCGCTATGGTGTGGGTACGGCCTGTCTGCTGGGTAGGCCTGGCGCTATGGCTATGACTGGCTGCAGATGTGCCGAGACGGAGGGCACGCTGCTTTGCATGCGCCACGTCACCCTGTCTCCAATCGGCATGCTCTCCTACACACACCCCCAAGGTCAGATCCCTTCCTCTCTATCTCTCTCTCTCCCTTCCTCCATCTTGTCTTTAATAAGGTTGTCTTCCTCTTCTCTGGAGCGACAGGAGAGGATTGGGGTAGAGCAGTAATTGGGATGTGTCATGAGTCACCATTGTGACGAGTGGGCGCTGTTTTGTTTTTTTTTGCCAGCAGGAATGCCTCCTCCATTCAAATGCCACAGGATTAAGCAGCGTGATCCCATAATGCATTGTGTTGAAGAGGCAAACTGCTCATGGGCTGTGCCGGTGGGATGGCCATAGCGTAGTAGTTCTGTCACAACGCGGGATACGCCCAACACGTGAACGTACGCGAAGACGTAAAACAAAACACGACAAGCGTGATAACTGTTCGGGAAAACAGGAAATATAACATCACCCCCGTTAGGCTGAAATAAAATAAAATTACAGTCTCTTGTGAAGATAAATTGTGAGAGGATTTGCACAATATGCAGAGTGTGTGAAGGCAACCAACCGGCTGCATGTTTTCCAGCTTCTGAGAACAGCTTGTGGGTTCATAAACTGAAGAGTTTCTGCATATTTCCTTCGGGGAGAAACTAGTTGTGGCTCGCTGAGAGTGATGGGTTGTCTTGGCAGGATGACCAGCTGAGGAAGCCCCTCTCACGGGTGTGAAAGGCCAGAGAGGACACAGACACTGGTGTCAGAACATTCACAAAACACGTCAGAGGGAAAGTTTACATTTGGGAGTCCCCCACAGTGCAGTACTTAGGCCTCTCTCAATCCCGTCGGGGACTTAACGTTCGTCCAGGCTCAGAGTGCTGGGATATCTGTGAGGATATCTAAGCTCTGTGGGAAAGTTGCTCTAGGACTAATACAGCTCTGTGGGGGTGGCCAAAACTGAGTAAGCAACCGTTCATATGATGTTTTATTGTTGTTGATCTAGACATCGATATCCTGTTGGGGCTCTGTCAGTTTGAATTCTTCTTGCTATAAAGCTGTACAGACAGTTATTTACAGTCACAAGTCAATTGAGTCAATAGGGATTGGTGGGAGGCTGTCGGAGAGGAAACAGGATATTATGACAAGCTTTTTTCTTTTTTTTTTTAAATCATCCATAACCCATTTGTTGGTGTTCAATGTCTTAAGTAAAAAGAAACCACTGAAATACATGCCGTGGTCAATTTCTACTGAACTAATTTGCTCTTAGAAATCTTCCGAGGGGCTTTGACAATGCAAAGGTGCCCAAATGAATGTGAGCATTTGGTACATGTCGGCAGTGCTGTGCACTGTCATACTCAGCCCCCCCATCCCCCCATCCTGTCTCTATGGGCAGAAGTACCCTCTCAGCAGGCAGGGACAGGCAGCCTCTGTTTGTGCAAACTCGAGCGTGTCCCGCACTGTGTGTGTGCGCAGCGGAAAGCAGCCGCTCGCCGACCCCTGCATGCCTCTCTCAGGGCCCTGCGCAACGTCCAGGAAATCAGAGGCACAGCATAATTGTACATTATGTAAACAGCGCATGACTAAATTCTAGAGTGTCCTTCCAACTTTCTATTTACATGATCAATTATGTTCTGCGAGGATAAGCTGCTTTCAGGGAAAACAGACAAATTAAATATTGTCTCTCCGGGGCTGCAGCAAATGGTCTATGTCATCGCTCTGTGTTTTCCTGATTAGCGCGCTAACATGGAAGGGGTTTTTGGCCCAAAGAAATGAATGGTGTGTAATGCCTGTGTTTCAGAGGCCCAGCCTGCATGATCTGTGTGCACACACATACTGTACCTGTACTGTGCTCACATTTGCAGATACAGTGCCTTTTTTTGTTTTGTCTGTGGTCTATGTTCCATGTTTGGCAGCGGAATTATAGCCTCTACGAGTCTCATTGGATTTGTGTGTTGAACTTGGTGGAGAAACGTCCATATGGACTTCTCTCTGATGCTAGCTTTCATTACTTCAACACCACAGCTGGGGTATTTCTGTGAGGTCCCAATTCAAAAAAGCATCATCACAAGGGTGAAGCCAACTATGCACCCGAGATAGCCAGCCGTATGATTATAAATGAGCAGGAACAAAAATAACTTCAACTGATGTGATCCAAGTCACCAATCACAGGGACCGGGTGAGGAAAAGATCACAATGTGAACTATTACAAACATTCAGATTGGGCCAGCCCATGGTTTCCAGCCACTTCTCAAACATTCAAACCCCCCTCTGTTATTTTACAGTATCGGGTTACTAGGCACAGCTAACCAAAATAACATATTTCATATCGACTAACATTGACCTTGGATGGGAAACAGACATTGCTGGGGAGTTCAAGTGGGTATTAGCAGGGCTTCAAATAGGCCCTGGCTGATAGTTGAGTACGCGGCGCCGCCCCACAGGGCAGGGAAGGGACTACATTGTGGGCTCTCATCTTGAAACTTATACTAAACTACTCATGAGTAGAGGAACTGGTCATTTTGTAAATCAGTGTTCCCGTTAAACCCACTTTATTTTCCAATGATTACTTAACTGAACAGGGAGTAGATACGCATCAAGAAATAATCATATTGTACTGGTTGAGTAATGTGATTTTGAGCCTTTGAGTGGCACACACGCGCACACACGCACGCACGCACGCACACACACACACACACACACACACAGAGCGCCAACAGAGCAACCCAGGCACGGTTATAAAGCCCCTGTGGAGCGTAGAAGGGAGTGAGTTAATGTGTTTCCTACTGTGATCACACCCTGCTTCAGAAGCAACACAAACACAGGGTTTTAATCCAGTCCTTTTACGACGTCTCGGGAGAAAGGAGGAGGAAAAACATAACATGCTTCCAAAGCCTGGTCCGCCCGTCCGCTAGCAGACTTATGACAGTCTAAGGAACCTTGGTATTTACTCAACGGTGAAGGGATGAGGTCAGGATAACAGACCTGAAAGTATCCTTGGCGCCCATTCTATTTTTCTTTCTTAATATTTTTAGACGGTTAGAGACGTTTGACTGCGCTTGGACACATTCTTGGGTTTTTCAAGTCCATTGTGATTTGCAGGCTGTTCTCTCAGCCGTGGTCATGAACTGTGAGTCGTTGTATCATCTGAAGCAAAACCACTCAGGTGTTTCTGAACCGCTCGCCATAGAACCTGCAGTACACAGCACGGGGCGGCAGGTCCGTCACCGAGGCCGCCAGGCACTGTGACATTCTCTGTTCTTTGGGCAGAATACTAAGAGTGACAGCAATTTCAATGGACCATTCCCCCCCCCCCCCCCCCCGGGCTTGACACACTAATATGGCAAACGGACCCTTTATGACCCGTTCAATTTTCTTCAGCCTTCGGCGCAGCGGCAGTGCTGGATAAAAGCACCGAGAAAGACGCTGGGATACGCTCTGTCCACGCTACAGCCAAGGCCTTAAACTCTCGCTACTGAATACACACTAGGGTCATTTTGACCCCATCTTGTTAGATTAAGGGTCCGTATAAGGCCTACTACACTGATATTTTAAAGGGCGAGAGGATCTGTCTCTCTGCCCCCTCCGTGTGCCCATGGTCTGGTCGCACTCAGAGAATAGAATATAGAGGACAATGTGTGCATCCATGTCACTGAAATATTCATGAAGAACCCCTCGGGATAGTGAAGGGAGGACAGTGCACAAAGACAGCAGGTGGAACAGGAAACCGACTGTACGAAGAGAGAGAAAGGAAACTGAGATTTAGCGATAGCTCAGAAGACAACAAACCAGCGTTATTCAGTGTCCGTATTGTGCGTCGCTCCCTCGAGGGTCTGATCCGAGATTCAGGTTAACGCCGGCCCCACCTGACCAGTCTGGCACTGGTTAATGATCACCTGACACGATAAGGAAGCGCTCAACACAATGCAGCGGACCTTCTACTACTTCAACTGCGAGGCTCTCCTACTATAGAGATGGAGGACCAACTCTGTATGAGGAAGATGTTCTTGTGGTGAACTGGGGAGGAAGCCATAGCCTCCTGCTCCCTTCCACCCAGACACCACAAACTACCGCTCCCTCGTCTGTCTCCGGGGCCTGCGGGCTGATGGCCCTCAGACCAGCCGGGCCAGGCACCTCCAGATATGGCCTGGGCCCAAACCAACAGCCTCATTTTCACCACGAGCTCGGCTTCGGAGGAGAATGAGAGCTTGTCTGAGTTTTGAGGAGCATGTATCGTGGTTCTTCCATAGAGGATGCCCAACTCCAAAAGTAGTGGCTACTTCATACACGCTTCTGCTTCAGAGAATCTCTGAGTATAGGAGAGAGTCTTGAAGACTGGACTCTGCTGCCAGTAGGCCTAACCGAAGTGTTACAAGAGTTGACATCTTGTCAGAATCAGGAGTGATACATAATTGGAGAAAGATCCTGTTCACAGTGTAACTTACAGTGTAACAAGCGTGACTGAGCAGCAGCCTCTCGCAAACACAATGTTTATCTTCCTCTGTCACATCTTTTTTATCGCCCTGTCTCACCAACCAAACTGCTATTTCCCCAATACTTCCCTTCACGTTTCCTTTATGTTCTGTTAGTCCCTGAGTCTCTGTCCGCGTCATTCCTGCCATCCTTGCGTGTCTCACTTACTCCTTCCATAATTCAAATATATCTCTCGTGCTTACTCTATCTTTGTGAATGTATCTGTCACACTCTCCATATTTTCCTCTCTCGATCCCCACCCTCTCCCTCACTCTCTCTCTATGCTACTCTCTCACTCCCACCCTCTCCCTCACTCTCTCTCTATCCTACTCTCTCACTCCCACCCTCTCCCTCACTCTCTCTCTATCCTACTCTCTCACTCCCACCCTCTCCCACTCTCTCTCTCTATCCTACTCTCTCACTCCCACTCTCTCCCTCACTCTCTCTATCCTACTCTCTCACTCCCACCCTCTCCCTCACTCTCTCTCTATCCTACCCTCTCCCTCCCACCCTCTCTCTCTCTATTCTACTCTCTCACTCCCACCCTCTCCCTCACTCTCTCTCTATCCTACTCTCTCACTCCCACTCTCTCCCTCACTCTCTCTCTATCCTACTCTCTCACTCCCACCCACTCCCTCACTCTCTCTATCCTACTCTCTCACTCCCACCCTCTCCCTCACTCTCTCTATCCTACTCTCTCACTCCCACCCTCCCCCTCACTCTCTCTCTCTATCCTACTCTCTCACTCCCACCCTCTCCCTCACTCTCTCTCTCTCTATCCTACTCTCTCACTCCCACCCTCTCCCTCACTCTCTCTATCCTACTCTCTCACTCCCACTCTCTCTCTCTATCCTACTCTCTCACTCCCACCCTCTCCCTCACTCTCTCTATCCTACTCTCTCACTCCCACTCTCTCCCTCACTCTCTCTCTATCCTACTCTCTCACTCCCACTCTCTCCCTCGCTTTCTCTTTCCTCCTCTCTCTCTCACTCTCTCGGCCCTCTCCACCCTCGTCTCAACCTCTCCCTCACTCTCTTTCATCCTCTCTCCCTCTCTCTGTCCTGCTCTCTCACTCACCAGCCTCTCCCTCCCTCTCTCTCTCTGTCCTCCTCTCTCATTCCCCACCCTCCCTCTCTCTCTCTCCTTCTCTCCTCCTCTCTCGCCGCCAACCTGTCTTCCCGTCCTCCAGCGGCGCCACGTCCTCCTGTCAGGACATTGCCTGAGACAGGTGTCAGCTACAATCCCTGCTACTGCTCTCCGCAGAGAGACGTGTCTCCCCTAGTCCGCGTGGAGAGCCATCACAGTGCAGCGGTCTCAAGGTCAGAAGGAGCTGTCAGGCCTGTGACTCCAGCTCCTCCGCAGCCCGGCGCTCGTGTCAGACAGGCCCGGCAGGAAGAGGTGTTAATAGAGGGATGCTGCTCTGCAGCTGCTGCAAATTACTGACATCTAATTCACCCAATTCCATGTCGGACGCCGTTCCATAGTGCATACTGTACAAGACAGTAGGCTGCAGATAGTGTAGTAGAAGACTAGAGAAAATAATAGAAACAATAAAAATGTAATTTTCCCAAGCTTGAGAAACCATGTTTTTTATTTTACCTCACAGACAAATGTACCGAATAATAATAAAAGTGCATCCACTGATTAAACTAAGTATAGCTGTAAGAGGGAAGAGCAGCACTGTAAATAGCTCATAATGGCAGAGCAAGGATGTGGGCCAAGGCCAGAGGAAGCATTGGGAGAGATGTCAGGGCATCCACTCAGCCGGCTCTACATGTGCATACTTCCCTCTGATATCTGTTTATTTTCACAGCACGTCTAAACAAAAGGGAGACTCTGGCCTGACAAAGGTCACGTTTCCCAATGCAGGAAAACTGCTTCCTGGCCAAGCCAGGGGCCTAGGAGAGGAGGATAGCACTTGGGTGGGGTGGGATGAGAGGGACAGGGAATAGTAGATCGACTTGTCTTGAAAAAGGCTTTGAGAGTTGTGTCTTGATGAACCCATCCCTGAGTTAGATTAAAAGTGTTGCTGCCTTTCTATTCCAAAGGGAACAACCGATTTAGTTACATTGAATGCTAATCATGAGTTCCTACTAGATAAACATTAATGTGACTTGATCAACAGGGCATGAGATTCAGTGTTGTCAGTTCCCTCCCTGTAGCCCCACCGAGAGCACTTCATCAAATCAAAATATTGCCTCCAGGCTCAAGCAACAACAGTTCACAGCATGTGATTACTCTTACTGCATAAATAATGAAAGCCTATCAGGAACAAAATTACCTAGATAGAATATTTATATTACCCATTTCAAACATGGCTTTAAATCTAGATCAATACCCTGTATGGAGCCATCATTAATACACATTCAGGCTTCTTCTGGGACGTTGGTTGAACTATGTGCACAGGAACTATGGGCTACGCTCTTGGAGTTTGCCTTTCCCTCCACAAAGGTGGTTTCTATAGGCCTTACAGTTTCCATGAATAAAAGATTCTTAATCTAGACGTCAATCTCAACACCTGTGTCCTTGGAAAGTCTTCAGATCTCCAGGAGCAGTAGTCTAAAGTGCCATTGGTTTATCACGTTTCTTTCCACTTAGTCTACTGCATTTTTCAGTTTAAGTAGCCTAAATGTGAATGTTGAATTTTGAAAAACAACACACCATGAAATAGGCCTACATATATTGAATATGACTATGAAAATAAAACTATTGTAGCTGGGTTTTGTAAGCCAACATTATAGCTACAGATCTATAAGTACACAACACAATGACTGAATTGTAGTAAAGGTATTGTTAGTAATGATGACATTGTTTGTCCTTTCATTCATAATTGTGAAAGGTCCGGTCATTAGGAGGGGCTCCCTTGAACCTTTCCACGTGTTGTTGTGTAACAACACATATTTAACATGGATTGTGTAAGTGTTGTCATTACATTCGTGCGTGTGCATAGTGTAAAGAGTGCCCAGGAAAGAGAAGAGTGATAAGGCGGCAATTATGTCAGATATCAAAAGTGGAAGACGTCAAGAAGACATCTTGTAATGTGAGGGGCCAACATCCTTCGGGCCAATACTTACAGGGAAACTGTTTTGTTGGGTAAAAAGCTGGGCTGTAGGGTGTCCAATAATTCCACATCATCACACACAACTTTAACGCGGATGTGTTGCCTGTTCAGCTCCTTGGACCTCTCAGAGGTGCAGTGACAGCTGTCAATTATGAGATCTGGACAGATTCTGTTGCCCAAACAGGACGTCCAAAATCCCACAACGATGCACATGCAGATCAGCAGTTTCATTGTGAACTAAATAGTCCTCTCACGTTATCTCTTCCCAATTTGCAAAATAAGAGGAGACCATTTCACATAGCCAATGTTTCATAAATGGATGTTCCGGCCAAGTTAATGCTGTAAGAAACTAAGTCAACTCAAATCAAAGTGTGGACATGACACCTGTTCTGTCCTCCGATAATAGACTAGGCTACCTGCGCGGTTTTCTGTCGGAAAAATTGAACGCATTTCGTCTGAAAATAACGGTTCCGAAGCTTTTTGGATTTCTGTTATCACATTCACACTTCCAGAGAAGCTGGACAAGTTTTAGTGTAACCAGTCAGATTTGTAAAAGTTTCACTTTCCCTCCCGCGTAGAAAAATGCACGGGTTGCGACTTTTCAGCTCCGTCTCCGAGATCCACCGGCAAAGTCTCGTCTTTGTTTGTTTCATCGGTCACCGCATTCCAGCGCCGGTAATGAAGGCCATCGCGTAATCCCGTTATCAACAGGTTCCCGTTAATACCGTGCCTCATCCGCGACGCGCTCCCATACTTTGTAAAATAGCCTATAGGCTTTTCGGCGCATGGAAGTCCCACCCTCGGCCTCGTAGGCTACTGTAGGCTAATCACCCCAGGAAACGGAGAGACAGTACATCTAACCCCATGCATGACTCCTGTCATTCTATTAAAAGTCACTTCGAAGAGGTAGGCTAGGCTATGAAGATACATTATTTTGGAATGGACATCACGCATAATCCTGATGCTGCACTGGCGGACCCGATTAGGCTATTAATACGGTCCAATAATGAATATGGCCCAGGATTAATAATGTTATGCATAGAGGTAGGATATCATTGTGTATTTTTCATGAGGAGGACATTGCCTTGGCTACATTTAGCCTAATGGAATATGGAAAATATCAATATGCCACACCGAAATATCATTTAGATAAGCTTTGTTGAAAACGTGCTGCACAATCCATGCCTGAACATAAGGAAAATGTCCCAAGTCACAGGCTCATAATTAACAATAATCAGCCTCCTAAATCTGCACTGAGGCAGAATGGACTCTCGTGTGAGAAGCTAATGGAAGAACAGGTCAAGGCTTCACATTCATTACAAATTATGACTGTGTATCGCTGGACCTTTTGGGGAGGAGGAGTGGAAGCGGATCCGTGAAGACAGTGTGATATCAGTCTTTTTCTACAGCTGCCGAGGAACATATCTCCCCCGGGAGACAGAAGCCCAGACAGCTGGTTAGGTCGTGTCCCCCCCCGGGCATGGGCGAGGTGCCTCCCCTGTGTGTGCGCGGCGCTCCCTGCCAAATTCCTCTCTCATTATCCACATTGTCTCGGACGCAGACTGGGAGCACACAAAGGAGGATTTCTAAAGCTGCTCCCCTGTCCCGTGTGAGCAGAGTCATCCCATGTTTCCCATTCTTCTCCCTGACAGGCAAAAACACGGACCGTCTCCCTGCAGGACTTGGCTACGCGGGGCAGAGCAGACACCCCTCCCTCCCGCCTCGCTTGAGTGAAACTGAAGCCATGTGTAAACCTTATATTCTCCATATTGTGCAGCTGCCTGTCGCTTACGCGTGTTTACACAGATGTACGTGTACCTTATGTCCGTGAAAGCGAGGAGGCGGATCTCTCCCCTAGGGAGGCACACGGGGGCCTATATGGAAAAGGGAGCCCAGCTAAGCTGACATCATCATTAGAAATGATACGTCTTTAATGGAGCCTGGAGGCAGAAACATTTATTTGGACGTGGGCCATCGACCCGTTCACTGACTGGGCTACTTGCAGGGCCCTAATGGAAAACAGAGCCCCTTGCCGTCAGGCTCGTCTGTAAATATTTTCTTTGTGGCAGAGCAGAAAATGTTCACATCGACAAGAAGCGATGTGATATGAAAACAGAACGGACAACAAGTACAAGGTAGCATACCTGGACAGTTAACAATATCAACACTTTTAGGCTACTGAAGGTCTATACATTTTGTTTTGTAAGTGAACAAGAATAGACATTCTATGAAAACAGAACGGACAAGTACATACCTGAACAGTTAACGGGAACATCAACAAGTTTACTGAAGGCCATGCGTTTGTTTTGTAAGTGATCAAGAACAGACATTCTGAAGTTCAAGGAATCTTGTGTGGCACACATGCTTCCACGGTGCTTCACATTGTTGGCCGTCACATTGCTGTACCGATTCATCCACCATGCTGAGTCAGACAGACAGACAGACAGACAGACAGACAGACAGACAGACAGACAGACAGACAGTCAGACAGACAGACAGTCAGACAGACAGACAGACAGACAGACAGACAGTCAGACAGTGTGTAAGTGGAAAGAGAAGGCAAGAGATGGAGGGGTAAGAAGACAGTAAGTGGATGTTATAAAGCCGTTATTATGACACACATCATCTTTTCTGATTCCATCATGAAAATCACTGAGCTTCAGATCGTCTGCTTCAGCTGTACGGTTGATGCATTAGACTAGAGAACAGGGGGAAAGTAAGCCTCATTAGTGCACAATGAAGCGATGGAGTCAATGGTATTGAACCAACGCAAACAGTTCTTTGTCTCTTAGTCAGTGTGCTCATGTTTTCCCAGTCACTTCTCTGTCGGCGCTGGCTTGCGTTAGTGTTCACAGCTCTCCATTACGCCCTTGTGACAGAGATGGATGGTCCACGGCTGTGAGGCAATCACAGTCCTCACTAAATATTTACATGCACCGCTTGAAAAGGCCGAGATGCCACTACAACATGATGACGGAATTTCATTATTACCTTGTGACTAACGTCTCAGACGTTCCTGCTTAGTCTTCGATTGTCCCCCACCATGCTGTTTTTGTATTGTTCACAATTCAAATGAATTACCCGTAGACAGACCTACAGTAGACTACGTGTGAATGCTGTGCACCATGAGACCGTTTTCAGTGTTTTGAGGCTCGTCTCATTCATGACTCACTAACTGAATGGTGGTAATCAGTGCCTTGTGATGTTTACGTGCGAAACGGTCGACCCAATCACGAGGTGCCAAGAGGAAGCAGGCAGGCCAGAGCCGTATTTGAACGTGAGAAAGGAGAGAGGGCTCTGGTGTGAGCTGGCCTGGACCCGCTGTGGGCACAGTGTTCCCGAGGCTAGGGCGTCTCCACCGACCGGCAGCCGCCAGGGCGCTGCTGCCTCGCTGAGGCTTTGGCCACGAGCGCGATGCTCAAAACAGAGGCCATTGAAAACCAAACAACTTCCCTCCAGGGCATGTTGCCATATCCCTAGGCTGATCCTGTTGGAGTGTTGTCGCCCAACAGAGGGAGTAAGCGCCACTTCTACTGTCAACTGTCGCCATACTGTTTGATCTCTTTGCTGTTTTGATAGGGAATTACACACACATTTCAGAATCAATCTGAGCAGGCTCCCATTGCAGCCGTTTTCCGACACCGCCGTTGCCGAAGGAGCTCATTAGTTCATCCCCTAACCAGTGAAATCGCCCAGTTTAATTCCGTCGTCGCATTCAAGGGATGCTGATTGGCCCGGTTGGAATTCCAGCCGAGAAATCACTCTGGGCGAGAGCTTTTCCAGACCCTGGACTGCATATTGAAAATGTGAAAATTCAGATTTAGGGGCTGGAGCAAGGCTAACACACAGGCACACAGGACACAGTCATACTGGATCAAGCAGTTCGGCTGATGTGGCCTATGGGGTTGCACTACTCATTTGTCATCCCTGTCTCGGCCTGTTCTGCACATGAGGGAGGACATTAGCCCTTCTGTCCCCAGTTCAAGTGTGTTTATGCAGTCATTTAATCTCATTCACAGGGATGTCAGTGAGAAATTAGAAAACAACTTGAAATGATTCAGACCCATAAAATCTCATAAACAGCCTTGATACACTCGCTGGGTTACAAGACTCAATACTATCATCATCAATGTCAACACAATGGCTCACTTATCATCATCAGCGCTGACTAAGATCAATCTTTGTGCGTTTTTCACATGCCAACAGTAATACATTGCTGTAATACATTGCTGTGAATAATCTGTTTACGCGCAGAGTGGTTTTCTGAATGCTATTGTTTGAGGTAGGTAGCTATTATGTACTTTATTAATCTCCGATGGGAAATTGCACTGTTAAACCAGCCACATTCAAGGGGCTTCAAGAAGATTAAGAAACAAAGGAGTGCAATATACTGTATACAAGAAAAGCAAATATACAGATGAACTGTACAATCACACCACATAATAACAAGTGTTTAACGAGGGCATAGATTCCTTAGCGATGCTTAGACTGTGCAAACCAAAGATGTGCAAGATTCAAAGTGGTTTGATGTACAGCAGAGCTGGAGGGGCGGGGAATCCATATCCTCCCACTGGCAGCGGTGCTGGGAAGCCCAGAAATTGCCCTCATAAGTATTCAGGTCCCTAGCAGTAATCCGGTTGTGAGTAGCGACCCAATGAGGAGATAAACTCCCATGGGAACATTTCCTCCTGGGGGGGAGGGGGGGGGGTCAGTCAGGGAGAGGAGGCAGATAGAAAGTGTTTCTCTGTCCTTCACATGTCCTCGGAGCTACCACGAAGGAATGTCTTCTTCACTCTGCTTCATTCTCCCCTATAGGCTGGGGAAGAGCACACACACACACACACACTCGCTCACAGTCACTCACACATATGCAGCAGTCTCCAGCTGTGTTATGACATGACATGGGGATGGGAATAGACATACTATACATGGGGGCTGGGGGTGGGGGGGGGGGGGCAAAAGACATTGAAACAAGCTACCTATTGAAGGGCCAGTTTGAAGACATTTTCTAAACAAAGACACATACTGTCTTATGACATGGTTCCAATAACAGCCCTTAGGGTGGTTGCTGTGTGAACTTTGACCCCTGCGACGAGACAGAGACAGACGTGCTGGCCGGCCTAGGCTTCACTATAACCGCTGCTTGTTCTCTGCGCTGAGATAGGTCATCAGAGAGTCAGCCCAGAGCTTCGCCGCTGTACAGATTTCACGCCATGTTACGTTCGGCTGTCAGGAATCTCTCTCTCTCTTTCTCTCTCTCTTTCTCTCTTTCTCTCTCTCTCTCTCTCTCTCTCCATCTCTTCCCGGCTGCTTTCTCTACGACGAGGACACGCTTTGTCTACTAGAGATGTCTTCCTCATATCCGTCGTGACGTTCCAGGCCCAGCTCCCTTGGGAAACCATCCAACCGACGAGGCCTTGTTCCTGCCACGGTACCGCGCTCCGTTATCAAGGCCCTTTTATTCCCCATTTTTAATTCATCGGCAAACCCTCTCATCCCTTTCGCGCTTTCCTTTCTTCCCAGCTGGAGATCATCCCTTTTTGTTCCGTATTAAGGCGACGAGAGGAAATGAAGACGGCGCGCGTCCCACGCCACAGTAACCCCGAGACCCGGCGTGGCGGCCGTGGCGGCTCGCCAAGCGGAGCGGGGCTAGCGTCGGGCTCTCCGGTGACACATGCTCTGTCTCATCCACCTCCTCCCTGTGTGTCATCCAGCATGTGCGTCCGCCCGCCCCTGGAACACCCCTACAAACCGACCACGACGCTCCCGGCTCTCTAATTGGCTCGGACCACAGACTTGGCTGGCTCTGCAGCGTCCCCCACAGAATGTTCCGCCGCGGCGCCACAGCAAAGGGAGGGAGGACGCGGCCAGCGAAGGGGGCGCCGCCACCAGAAACCGTGACCCCAAACTCAGGAGGCCTGTGGCAGAGTCCCCACGAGTGATCTAAGAGACAGATACAGGAGGCCTTCGACAGCTGGGCTCCTTATTAAAACTAAAAGTGCCCCTGTGAAAACAACAAGAGGGCTTCTGTGTGGGAAAGCATGGGAGTCGGCAATGGCTCTTGCTTTTTGCCAATTTCTCGCTGGCGAAGGTTCTGGCCGTCTGGCGTAGGCGTGAGACTACCATGCCCGGGCGTAATTCCGCACGCTTCAAAGGAGAAGGCCTCTCCTCCCTCGCCACACCGCCCCTTGATCTCTCCGTTCAAGGCTGTTTAGGCCGCGCAAACTGATTTACTGAGGGTGGGGGGGGCGTAGTAGGGACGAAGGCAGATGAACAAGGAAGGAGGGAGCAGGGGGAGGGAGGGAGGGGGAGCGGGGGGAGGGAGGGGATGAGAGCAGGGGGAGGGAGGGGGAGAGAGGGGGCGGAGTCTGGCAGAGGGCCCAGCTGGTATAACAGAGTGCACACCCCCCTCCGGAGAGACGCGCCCCCTAGAGGTGCACCAGGTCAGGTGGAAGGTGACCGCAGGTCGCAGCGCCGCACACACCGGTCAGCCCACCGCAGCCCCGCCCCCCCCAGGCTCTCCGCTGTCTCATCTCAGCAGTCGCACTCGTCTCTGGAGAGAAAGTACAAATGGAAACACGCTACAATACTGTTCCATTGTTCCCCTCAGCTAACTTTTTATGAGCAACTTCTATGCAAGAAAAAGCTTTATAGCTTGAACACATGAGTAAATGGGGAATATATTCACATAATTACAGAACTGACAGGGCGCAATAAAAAGCTCAGTCCCTCCAGTTTTTGGATGGGGGGGATCTTGTAGCTGAGAGGCCTCGTTGTACACTTCGATTTTTACGACTAGCTTTCACTATAATTACCAAACATAGCACACTACTCCTCCCTCCCGTCATTAAAATTATGTTTAATAGAGTAGGTTTGAAATTGTATTTCTCTAATAATGTTTCAAAAACTTGAGGTACCGTACCTCAAGAGCTAATTAGAGCTAATTTTGGATTCGAGCGCAGCTCTGTTCTGGGTCGACATTTGGCATCGATCAAGGGAATGAAGGGATGGGTTCAGTGTTAGGGTAGGGTCGGTGGAAAAACAGCCCTGCCCACTCCTCCAGTTTGCGAGAGAAACAGTGCGACCACCTGACGATGTCGGTTCATGAGCTACCGCTCCATGTTTTTCAGAGCGGACTACCTCTGGCTAAAGTTAACATCCACCAAACGATTTCTCATGTTCACACGTACTCTCTGAGGGATCGTTGGAACGAGAGTGGTGTGTAACTCGACCCTCCTATCCCTCCTCCCCTCCCCAGGCCTGCTCACCTCTGCTCCGCTGTGCTCTGCTCAGCTTTGGCGTGTTTTCTTTCTTTCTTTCTTTCTTTCTTTCTTTCTTTCTTTCTTTCTTTCTTTCTTTCTTTCTTTTTCTTTCTTTCTTTCTTTCTTTCTTTCTTTCTTTCTTTCTTTCTTTCTTTCTTTCTGTCCCTCCCTCCCTCTCCCTCTCCCTCTCCCTCTCCCCCTCCCTCTCTCTCTCTTTCCATCTCTCCCTCCTTCCCTCTCTCTCCCTCTCTATCTCTCTCTCTCTCCCTCTCCCTCTCTCTCTCTTTCCATCTCTCCCTCCCTCCCTCTCTCTCCCTCTCTATCTCTCTCCCTCTCCCTCTCTCTCTCTCTCTCTCCTGATTTCCTGGCCTTATTGAGTCATGATTGCGCGCCGGCACTCAGTGACAGACGCTGTCAGTTAGCTGTCAGGCTTTCAGGGAGGCTCCAGCTGAATCAACATCAGTGCAGAGGCAGTCCACACGCACACACACACACACAGACACACACGCACACACACAGACACACACACCAAATGAACAATAGGGCACCTATTTCAGCTGCAGGCTGCCTTAATAAGAATTACACAGAACAACACTGCCTATGGAGACAGAGAAGAGGGCTGTCAGCGAAAGGAGCAGGGAGAGAGAACAGCAGAGAGAGAGAGAGAGCAGAGGGAGGGAAGGAGGCTGATATTTACAACCCCTCACGCGTGTCACCAGAGAAGGCTTTATGACCCAGAGCAGCCGGCAGTTTTTTGATTGACTTCAGACGGTTGGGAGAGAGCTAGCCTGCAGGGAGGGCCCTAGCCCACTCCTCGCTAGCTTCCATCTATATATCTCCATGACGCCCCGTAGGAGTTAAAAATACTGCCATCTTCCTGTTCTCCTTTTTCCCCCCCGTTCTCATTCCACCCCCCGCCCCCCACTCCTCCGGTTCCACCAGGCTGGACGCCCGCCAAGCAAAACGCTGACCCGGATTCCGTGGCGTCGGCCGCAGACCCTGCGTACCCCCTGGGGCCCTCCTCGCCGGTCACAAGTCACCGAGGCAGTTCCCGAGGCCACGGTTGGCTGTCAGGCGGCGGCAGGTAGCTCAGGGGGGATGGGATCAGCCGCCCACCGCCGGACGGGATGTGACTAAGCATGACAGGCTCTTAAACCGACGCCCGGTTCGACTCTGGACATGTAACTCCTGCGGCCGAGTCTCTGCGGATATTCTCCTGCAGGACTCTCTCTCTCTCTCTTCCAAGACACAATCTGTCCTAATGGGGTCTGTTTTGTCAGATGGGGTGGAGGTCACGGCATTCTCAGAACCTCTGTCAAGGCATTGAGCATGTAGCCCTGTGCTATATTTGACTTTATTTCTACATGAGAGTAGCCCTGTGCTATATTTTACTTTTGTTTTCCTGATGTTAATCACTATTAATAAATGTTTGAAAGTTGTTTTGGATTATTTGATTATACCGAAATGTATTTTATTTTAATTTGAATGCTTTGTACTGTAATTGTATTGGTTGACATGTGAACGTG
Organism: Borostomias antarcticus; assembly: GCF_949987555.1. Classification (NCBI taxonomy): domain Eukaryota; kingdom Metazoa; phylum Chordata; class Actinopteri; order Stomiiformes; family Stomiidae; genus Borostomias; species Borostomias antarcticus. The sequence continues at coordinate 7,996,465 of NC_140258.1, forward strand.
ACCTGGGACGAGGACTTGGGGTAACGAGAGTGCGGGAAAGGAACGTGAGGAAGGGAGACGCTGAACCGAGCGGACGGCTAGTCTGAGCTCCGAGTGTTCACATATAATTGCACAGTTTAAAATATCTCTGTCTAGGCTATTGGACGAGAATATAATGGTAAAGTTGTCGGCCAGATAACTACAACACCAGTAACTGTGTTCTGGGACTGAGTTTGAGTTTGAGTTGGAAACAGGTTACGTGAAACGGTTCGCCAGTGCGCCATTTTAGCTCCTAGTGCTCGAGCCAGAAGCGAGTTGATCCATCGTCCTTGGCGGACACGGACGTTTGTGAACTTTTCTGAGTTGCCGAGACGAGAGGAGGATGTCGTTGCCGTTCGTCTGGAAAAGGCGGAGGACTGTGACTCCACACACGTTCCACTCACATCCCGGACCCTTGCTCCAAATCTGTTCTCTTTCGACGCGTCAGGTAAAGGGTACCATATTTTGTTTGCTTACGAGCAGGCCCCCAGGATTCGAAATCTAACGTGAAGCCCTATAGGGCCGCGCCATCTTTGAGAAAAACGCGTCATTGGTACCTTTGACATGCGCAGTCAAAGTTATCAATGACGCGTTCTTGTAGTCCATGAACAGATGTGAAATGTAAACGCGCGTTCATGGCTCTCCCCGCTCTGAGTTAGCAATGAAAATCGGCTTGCTTATTCATCTACTTTCGTCAAATATATCCGTTGGAAAACATATTATTTTATCCAGGCATCTTAGTTTTAACAGTATAATTGTGACTGAACATGTTTTGTTTGCTAGTAGGTGGTATTCATTCTGTTCCCAACAACGCGATGGGCAGCCAGGCGAAATAGCTTCAGGGGACCTGGCCCCAGGCGAGTTGAACAGCTGTCCACCCGGAGACGGGATCGCTCGTTGCGGCAGGAAGTTCGCGGCTAACCCGCCGAGCTCGGGGGGCTCACAGGCCCCCCGATGATGTATTACCAGTAGTAGGCTAATTATAGTTTATTCATTTAACACTACAGAACCTAAAACAAAACCATATAGGTTAGATACACATATAGTGTAGTTATTTGTTTAAAAAAATAACTTAGTAAGCACCCCAATTACATGTCAGTTAATTCGACGTGATAGGGGGCATGGGGGCACTACAAGCAGAAAACCAATTTGGTATCAAAGACAAACAACACACATCGAGCTGCTCTCCCTTCTGGGTTCAGACAGCAGCAAGCCCATTCACACCAGAAGTCTAGAGAGCTCCGCTCAACAGCGGGCCTGTGCTGTGCATGACTAAAGGAACAAAATAAACCTTATTGACCCCCGGAATCTGTTTTCATCTGGGAGCGCTCAAGTCGGGAACTTTCTCCAGCTTTTCATTTGCCGATGCCCCAGTCACCGCGGGCCGCCCCAGCGAGCCTCTCTCTCTCTCTCTCTCTCTCTCTCTCTCTCTCTCTCTCTCTCTCTCTCTCTCTCTCTCTCTCTCTCTCTCAGGCGCAGAGCCCTGTGCTGCAGACCGGAGAGAGCAAGGGGCTGGCTAGTTGCCCCCCCGCACTCCCCTGACATCACGTCCTGTCATTGTCTGCCAATCTTAACAGACAGGGCTGGTGACTTCCCAATCAGGGATCTCTCCAGCCTGCAGTCCTCATAGAATAACACCGGGCGCACAATCAGAGGAAAACAACAAATTAGCAGGATGAGAGATTTTATGGGAATATTTTTTTACACGTGAACACTTTGGAATATTTTGTCGAACACTCTTCACCTCGGATGCCCTCGTGTTTTGTCCGTCTGAATCTCCACGCTTTTCTAAAACGTTTTCACCTTCGACCTCTGTCGCCCCCTTCCCTGGTCCAATCGGGGCCGACATGTCCCTGCGGGCTCAGCGTGTCTGTTCGTCAGTGAGCCTTGGCTTCTCGGATATTTTGGGGCTCGTTCGAATGAGCTCCCCCGTCAAACCTGACCTGGGGCAAGACGCCACTCGCCCAGGCGGAGGGGACGGCCGGGTCCTTCATCTGAGCCCGCGCCCGCCCTGCGGACGCCGTGTCCTTATGTGGCACTGACGTGGCACGGTATTTTACACTGTACACAGGCGCGTGACCGCCGTACGGCACAGTAATGAAATACGCGGCCTGCCTTTTCGAGTCCTGCTCACCTGCCACAGGTGCTGCTGTCGTGTGATGATGTCAGGTGAACTTGGAGCGACCCGTCCAGTCTGCACTTCCTCTCAGGCTTTACACAGTCCTGCATGTGCTTTTACAGCCCTGTCAGAGTCTCTCTCTGTCTCTCTCTCCTTCTCTCTGTCTCTCTCTGTCCTTCTCTCCTTCTCTCTCTGTCTCTCTCTCTGTCCCTCTCTCCTTCTCTCTCTGTCTCTCTCTCTGTCCCTCTCTCCTTCTCTCTCTGTCTCTCTCCTTCTCTCTGTCTCTCTCTGTCCCTCTCTCCTTCTCTCTCTGTCTCTCTCCTTCTCTGTCTCTCTCTGTCCCTCTCCTTCTCTCTCTGTCTCTCTCCTTCTCTCTGTCCCTCTCTCCTTCTCTCTGTCTCTCTCTCTGTCCCTCTCCTTCTCTCTCTGTCTCTCTCTCCCTCTGTCCCTCTCTCCTTCTCTCTCTGTCTCTCTCCTTCTCTCTGTCTCTCTCCTTCTCTCTGTCTCTCTCCTTCTCTCTCTGTCTCTCTCTCCCTCTGTCCCTCTCTCCTCTCTCTGTCTCTCCCTCTCTGTCCTTCTCTCTCTCCTTTTCTATCTCTCTCTGTCTCTGTCCCTCCCCCCTCTCTCTCCTTCTCTCTGTTCCCTCTGTCTCTCTCTCGAAACCAGTGATCCTGTCTTTGTTTGTTGAAGTACCCTCCAGTCCCTCTCCTCTTGTAGGCCTGAAGGGACAAGATGGGACAAGATGTTCTCTCTCATTCTCTCTCTGTCTCTAGGAAGTTAGTGATAGTAATCTGCAGTGACACACAGGCAGCCGAGGGTTCGGTTCTGTCCCGTCTGCTGGGCCGGAGAAGGGCTGCTCCAATTGGAGACATAATACAGGAGCTTTGAGGAGCTGCGTCTGAAAACAATAGCAAGATCATCTCTAGCAGACATACAGTAACTGAGATATAAGTAGTTAGTTTTATGAGAGCGTATCGGCTGTGTGTGTGTGTGTGTGTGTGCGTGTGTGCGTTTAACAGAGCCAGCGGAGTCACACTCCTCTCGACTTCTGTCTTTTGCCACGAATAAACATTTGATTTTCCCCTGTGGCGTGTTGAGCGTTTCAGCGGTAGCCCAGCCTGCATTCCCACAGAGTGAGTTATTGGCGGGGACTGTTATTTGAGAGGTCGTGTTGAGGATTTATATTGATCAATAAACCCACGTACGTTTCAGAACAAAGCGTCCCGGGGGAAACATTTGTCGCATCTGAATGTGTTTACAGACTGGAAACATGACGCTGCGCCAGTCTCACCAGATCTGCTTCTCATTCTGCTCACAGAAACACAAGTTATACTTGTCTTTGTGTAAGTGAGGGAGAGAGAGAGAGAGAGTAAAAGTGTGTGTGGGGGGGTGGGAGGTTGTGACTGTCACAGCTGTCTTTGTAAGATTGTTGCTCTGTGTGTGTGTGTGTGTGTGTGTGTGTGTGTGTGTGTGTGTGTGTGTGTGTGTGTGTGTGTGTGTGTGTGTGTGAGTGCGCGCTGTGCATGGATGTCATTGTGAGATTGTGTGTGTGTGTGTGTGTGCGCGCTGTGCATGGATGTAATTGTGAGATTCTGTGTGTGTGTGTGTGTGTGTATTCATATCTCTTAATTAAAGCCAGTGCTTCTTGTCCGGAGGGGATTTCATGGCTATGTAAACATCATGCGTCATGATTCAATGAGGTGAGCAGACTCCAGCAGCTGCCAGAGATCACCAGACAACAACAACAACAACAGACGAGGACACAACACGGAAGAGCAGGACAGATTCATCATTCAACCACAGTGGGGGATCTCTCACATTTGCTATTTTTGTATTCTATTAGCCTGGTGGTAACAATAGTGACAATCGTACACTGTTGTCAGTAGTACACAATTTATTATCACCTGTGGTTGATTTCATGAAATTTGACCTCCCTTTGAACTTTTCTAAACTAATGTGATTGGAGTATAGCGAAGGTCACACAAAGCACCGTTAGCCTTCATGGTTATTATACAAAGTATGCATTATGTGATATATGTGAGATAAATGATATAGAATAAAGAGGTAGATGGGTAATTGTGTGTCCTGTATGGGCCTTAGGCTGCCACTATGACAATTCAGGTCAAACTGGGTTTAGGGTCACACAGAGTCCAACCATGATCTGAATATTGATTTTATTGTATTATTATTTATTCCAGTATAATAAGGACCTTCCTATTAACATTAACCGTCTAATTAACATTTACATGAAACCTTGTATTTAAACCTATGTATCTAAACAATGGCCAGACAGCATTAGCTACAGATGTGTTCGTTTCCATAGTTATGGGGGGGTGAAAGTTTGTGCTTTGATTTAATCCGCGGAGGCCTACTGGCGGCCGCTGGCACATGCCACTGTGAGAGGAGAAACACTCAAGAGTGCTTTAGCGGTTGGGTAGTCTGACTCAATGGATGCAGGTTTTGGGGATAAGCCTTGTCATTCCTTTATTTCTGCCCAATCAGTGGCGCTGATTCATGTGGTCGGCCAATCAGTGGCGATGAGAGATTCTCCCAGACTACGTAAAACACCAACAACAACAATTACAATAATAATGTAGTAAATAGTAAATAATAATAGATAATACATTTATGACAGCTGCTGGAGATTTGTTCATTTTTTACAGGTTATGGAAGGGCAGATTGTAAGCTTTCAAATGATGTCTCAAACATTGAAATCTGAAAATATTTGAAGAAGATAATTGTGCTTCTGTTAATGTTGGTACACATGAAATCACTAAGCAGAGAAAAAGGTCTTCAAGGTTCAGAGCTGTTCACACTTCAAGATCAAATCTGCTTTATTTGCCATGTATGGTTCACACATACTAGGAATCTGACTATGGGTTAAGGCATACACGTTACAGACGACATAGGACAGGGTGCAGGACAGGACAGTGGAAAGACATGACTATTTAGTGATCCTAAAACTGTTGTTTGTTATATTGAGTGGGTTCTTCACAACTTCAACTTTCGTCATATGAAAACCAGGCCAGGTCCAGCCTGGCTTATGTGCGTGGCTGGCTTGGTTCTGTTCAGCACTGGTAGGACTGAAGCTAGTCATGCCACTGAAATAGCTGTGAATTGAAATGACATGAAATAATGGCTGATAAATTAAGATAGGTCTTGTTGTCTGGACACATCAGTTCCAATGCTTCCAATGCTAATCCAGTACAATAAGAGCGGGATAGCCAGTCAGCTCATGAGCTCACAACAACTAGCAGCAGCTTCCCTAACATTAATGGTAGCGGTCAGTGGCTAAAGCAGTTAGACTGATGATAACATAAAGTCATCCCCACCGGGTCTTGAACCCCGGTCTCCCGCGGGGGAGTCCAATGCTCTCACCACCACCGCACAAGTGGAGACTTTTGCCCTTAATTCTGGACCTTTTGCCAGGAATTCTGGACCTTTGGTTGTGAGGGGGGGTTCGTTCGATCCACCCGATCCCCCCCTGGCTACGGGCCTGTATAGACTAGAGGAGTTTTGCTCAGCATAGACAGTCATCTCTGAGAATGGCCCGTGTGGGAGTCCTATGCTCTGACCACTACTCTACGTGTGAAATTTAGGTAAGGGATAAAAAGAAAGGATGAACATGTGGAGGTTTGGGGTATAGTCCCATAAAGTCATCCCACCGGGTCTTGAACCCCAGTCTCCCAGGTGGGAGTCCAATGCTCTCACCACTACTCTACTTGTGCAGTGGAGATCGGTGGGTTGATTTTGGTGTCCTTCTTCCAGTCCCTAGTGTGGGTTGGGGTTAGAATAAGAGTTGGGGTTAGAATAAGGGTTGGGGTTGGGACAGGATCTGACCTATAAGGGAAGGAGTGTGGGTTGGGGTTTAAATAAGGGTTGGGGTTGATACAGGATCTGATCTATAAGGCAAGGGGTAAAGGTCGGAGTGAAAGGATGAACATGTGGAGGTTTGGGGTGTAGTCCCATGAAGTCATCTCCACCGGGTCTTGAACCCTGATTTCCCGGGTGGGAGTCCAATGCTTTCACCACCAGTCTACTTGTGCAGTGGAGATCTGTGAGTTGATTTTGGTGTCCTTCTTTATTTTGGTGTGCTGGGACTATTGCCTCTTGTGGTGCCATCATAGAGATGCAGGTCAACATTGTCCGGAGGGAGGGAGTGATAACCCGACAAACGCTATACTAGGTGCATTGGCTTATAGCCACGCATAAAAAGTTGATCTACCTAGATGGGGATCAAAATCCAAATACCAGCGGCTGCCACATTTTCTTTTCAGGACGCCTCTCAGAACACCCAAGGTCGCCTTAAAATGCATAAAAGAATACAATTAACAGTTAAACAGTCAATTGTGATCGCTTTAAAGATAACAGTGTTTTTCTCTCCTACCCTTGGTGTGGAGATAGGTCTGGCTATGCTGTCCCAGTTAAAAAAACACGCCTGTAGCACACAAGCGCTTTCCCTGACGTAACATTTACTTGCTCAGTCTCGTACAGGTACAGTAGTTGCTAGTAGTCGATAAAGGACAATCAGGGTGTCAGGCCACATCTCTGGCAGACCAGACTAAGCTCAACATAATGTCACATAGTAGAAAGACGTCTGTGAAGAAACCCATTAAACACACCGTGCACGCAGAGAGGAGGAAATACCATCTCTGACAGATCAATGATCCGCCCTGATATACGCAACGTTGTTACGATTAGGGGATCCGAAAAAAGCTTTCAACCGACGCAGGCTGATCAAAGACTATGCAGTGTGTGTGTGTGTGTGTGTGTGTGTGTGTGTGTGTGCGTGGAGGAGGCTCCTCTCGTCTTCAAATGGATGTTATTTAAACATAATCAAACTGAGGCCAGCCTGATGCTGGAGGATGGAATAGGAACAGCCTGTAAAGTAAACAATGAAGCAACCCAACCACAAAAACTCTGGCGGGCAGACCTCCTCCTCCTGGAGCTTGCCTCTTCACATTCATGTTAGCATCACCTACTGTATGGGCAAAAAGTACATCCAAGCGGCTCGTTATTTTATGGGAGCTGTGTGTGTGTGTCCGTGTGTGTGTGTTCCAAGACATGAAGCAAGATGAGCTTCAGAAAAAGTACTTAAAGCTTAATGAGATAACTTTTTATAGTTCAGTATTCACCTTGGTATTAGTTAATGAATTGGCCTTTGCAAGACCCCAAAAATAATTTCCGCGACACAAGACTTATTTTAGAATTTCGGTGTGTAGGCTACTAGCTAGTACACTGGCGGGAAATATTGTGGAGGAAACGGGAGTGACGCATTTTGCGTGTCAGAATATCAGGAAGACAACAAACACAAAATTTACGAAGCAGCCATGGCTGAATCCCATGTATTTGCCTGCATTAAAGCCATCATAACAGACAGTCCATTGAAGTAGCCTAGTTACAATCTTCCAATCCAATCTGCTCCACGCAAGTTTATCATATTTTTTGCCCCATCATTGAAGTGGGGGATTGTGGGAAGTGTGGTTCTTAAAACGCAGTGCTGATTTTATCACGACCAGAGGAGCCGCCAAAGTGCAGTTATCTCATGTAGCTTTAAATTACAACATCTAAAAATCTGTGTATAACTCTACAGTCTATTGATTGATAGAATGATCAATCATGTCTTCAGTGTGTTGCTCCTTCTACCTCTGTTTGGTATGAAAATACTTTCAATCTGTATGAAAGTATTTTTTTTAAATATCTCTTCTTTTGATCTGTTCCTTATTGTGAGACTGTCTCAGGCCTGGTCCTCCATATCTACATTACATTACATTACAGCCATTCAGGAGACACTTTTATCCAAAGCGCCTTACAATAATTGCATTTAACGTAGGAAGTCAGAGTACTAGGCTAGGCTACTACTCGTCAGAACAGAAGTGCATCTCCTTTCTAAACCATTGACTAAGAGCATTATCTATTGCTGAAGGCAAAGTGAAAGAGTAGCAACATAATGAATATAATGCAAAAGTCCTCGAGAGGGAGGATCCTGGATGAGTTTTGAGCCTGCAGCGAAAGATGGGCAGCGACTCCTGACCTCAGTGTTCCTTCCACCACTGTGGGGTCAGGACAGCGAAGAGCCGTGACCACGTTGATCGACCGCAGGGGCATCGGTGTGACGGGGCAGCCAATCGCCCCACGGTAGCACAGTGTAGTGGTGGGAGGGGGTGCTTTGACCGTGACCTGGAGGTAGGAGAGAGTTGTTCCTTTCATTGCCGGTTTCATTGTAGGCTAGTACCAGAGTTTCAAACTGGATGCGAGCTGCTAGAGGGAGCCACTGATTCAGCAAAAGGGAATATGATTGAACCCTGAATGTCTGGATCCTCAGGAAGCTGCACCTCAATCCCCTTTCTCCCATTCACACTCAATCTTGGAGCAATTGACGACTCTTCACTCCTCTCCTCCTCGTTTGCGTCAGATAGCCAGCGCGTCTCAATGCCCCCGGACCGCCAGACCCACTGACGACGGGGCGAGAACGGAGCCAACGAGCCCTGCAGCCTCCGAGCTCCCCGGGGGAACATTGGTCACGGTCGGTCCGGGCGTAGCCGCGGAGGAGCAGAGGGAGGGAGGGAGGAGTCTTCTGAGGGAGCTTGCAGTGCAAAAGGGTTGAAATATACATCACAGCCAGCTGCTCGTCAGAGCTCCCAGGCAGTATGGTCTCCGGAGGGGGGGGGGGGGGGAGGGGAACAGGAAACACCCCACTTTAGTCACCAAGATGAAACACAAGCACAGCGTGGAGAAGTTGGGAGGTTTGAGTCACTCCGTGGGATTAGATTAATCATGGATGTGATGTCGTTGATTTATACAGACAGGCTACAGATGACAGTGAGTGAGATCACAGGTGCATCACAGTGCCATTACTGCTATTAGGGTACGACAACTGCACAGTGTGTGTTTGTGTGTGCGTGTGCGCGTGTATGACTTATGTTAATTAGATACTAATGGCTCATCGAGCTTTCAGCTTTCTCCGCTGTCAGCTGCAACTAGGCACAACCCAGAAAATCACCCCTCATATTCTCTCAAATACGTCCACTCACTTGTAGTCTGCTCTCCAAGGAATCCATCTCACACCTTTGTCTAATGATTTACAGTGTGCGTGTGTGCATTGTGCATGCATGCATGTGTGTGCTTGCCTGCTAGTGTGTGTGTGTGTGTTTGTGTGTGTGTCCTGGCGGTGCTAGCTAGCTGCTCTATATTCCTGGCTACTCACTGCCATGCCCAGACTCCAGACTGAGCAATGACTCACCACGGGCACTCAGAGATCTCTGAGGTCACACACACACACACACACACACACACACACACACACACACACACACACCAAATAGCCTAGAGCCAGACAGAGGTAGGCAGAACCACCCCTAGGCCAGAAACAACACGCTCTCACACACACAACCAACACGAGGCCAGCTAGTCACTTATGATTGGCAAACCGAGACGAGCAACAACAGCTTCATTCATATCAATATGATTCACCGGCTACACTTGACTCACACGGGGCAGCATCAGTTCTGCTTTCTTATTCCGTCAATAACAACCTCAGGCATGTTTTTAGTCAATAGACACACAGACCTACACCCACATGTGAGGCCTCCCTTTAGAGTGAGTCGGCAGAAAGCAGCACAGTAGCTTTATTGCAGCGTTGTTGACAGTCACTTACGTAAACAGCACGCTTCTTCCCATTCGAGTCCAATTACACGGCTCTTAGAGGGCAGGGAGTGACACAGATCAAAGGGGAGATTAAGGACCACTCCAGTGACCCCACCACCACAGGGCCTCTCAATAGAGGCTAAACGCTGCTACTCTCCTGGCATCACAAGAAGACGGAAGGGAAGAGTGATTAGAGAGAGAGAGAGAGAGACAGAGAGAGAGAGAGATTTAGTTGAGAGAGAAACAGTGGGTGAGGTTTTGTCAATACTGTAACTCTATTGTAAGAAAAAGCTATGGGCTATGGGTGTCTCACTACTCTACAGAAATCCAACACTTTCTGTGTGTAGCTATGGGATAGAGAATAGAAATCTATTCTATTCACGGTGTGATAGGTCAAGTTGTTTCTTTATCATGCAATTGACAAGACAAGAGAAGCCAGGCAAATCTGCAGTGAAAAACAAAAGTTTGCAAAAACATCTTAATGACCTACCTCCATAAAGAAGCAGAGTTTTGTATTGTAATTTGGCATAAAGTTGTCCTACATGTATCTTCCCCTTGTAGTGCCTGTGTTGTGCTGTACCCCCCCCCCCCCCCTACACACGCACACACAAACATTATTACACACTATTGCATCCCCTCCCCTCCCAATTACCCCAGAGGGAGAACACTGGATTACAGCTGAACAATAATCACACATGCACACTTTTTTAGACATATAAGCTGCTTAAAACAATAAAAGGGTTTGTAGAATAGTAAATAAATAAATACTGGGTACTGGCTGGTTTTTCAATAAATGTGTCAACTGAGCTCATAATGTTTTACTGCATAGAGAAGCATAGAACTGCAGCAGGGAAGTCTATCAAAATGTTATATCACAGCGCCACCCTGTGGCCATGAGTCAGAGCGCATTCATTTGCAAAGGACGCCTGACTGTCTGGGGGACATGTTATCATATTAGAGGGTTAATTGGTTTACTGATTTGATTTTGCATCGTGGCTGCTTACAGAATTCGCTTTCTATGGACATGTCACACCTTTTAATCTATAATACTCAATGCGACAGTGTGACTGCCATACACATGGACTGTTTTTATGTGCAATATGTATGTACTGTATGTATGTATGTATGTACAGTATGTATGTGCCAGCAAAAAATGGATATTGATCAATTTGCGATTAATTAATAACATCATGTAATTAGGAAAAAAGTTTGACTGCCCTAATATATATATATATATTAGGGCTGTCAAACGATTTTTTTCCTAATTACATGATCTGTTATTAATTAATCTAATATATATATTTGTATATATATATATATGCCCAAAGTATTCACTCACCCATCTAACAGATGACAGAGCGGGGTCAGCGGATACTGAGGCGCATAGTGCGCAGAGGTCGCCAACTTTCTGCAGAGAAAATCACTACAGACCTCCAAACTTCATATGGCTTTCAGATTAGCTCAAGAACAGTGCGTAGAGAGCATCATGGAATGGGTTTACATGGCCGAGCAGCTGCATCCAAGCCATACATCACCAAGTGCAATGCAAAGTGTCGCCGCCACTGGACTCTAGAGCAGTGGAGACGCGTTCTCTGGAGTGACGAATCACGCTTCTCCATCTGGCAATCTGATGGATGAGTCTGGGTTTGGCGGTTGCCAGGAGAACGGTACTTGTCTGACTGCATTGTGCCAAGTGTGAAGTTTGGTGGAGGGGGGATTATGGTTTGGGGTTGTTTTTCAGGAGCTGGGCTTGGCCCCTTAGTTCCAGTGAACAGTTTGGGGATGGCCCCTTCCTGTTCCAACAGGACTGTGCACCAGTGCACAAAGCAAGGTCCATAAAGACATGAATGAGCGAGTTTGGTTTGGAAGAACTTGACTGGCCTGCACAGAGTCCTGACGTCAACCTGATAGAACACCTTTGGGATGAATTGGAGCGGAGACTGCGAGCCAGGCCTTCTCGTCCAACATCAGTGTCTGACCTCACAAATGCGCTTCTGGAAGAATGGTCAAAAATTCCCATAAACACACTCCTAAACCTTGTGGAAAGCCTTCCCAGAAGAGTTGAAGCTGTTATAGCTGCAAAGGGTGGGCCGACGTCATATTAAACCCTATGGATTAAGAATGGGATGTCACTTAAGTTCATATGCGTGTAAAGGCAGATGAGCAAATACTTTTGGCAATATAGTGTGTATATATATATATATATATGTCTTCTATTAGCATATGGGGGTCTCTGTGTGTATGTAACATAATTCAACATCCACACATGCTCACATCAATTCACAGCATGATTTGAAAGGTATGGCATCGGTTCTGTGTTGATAGCCCCAGCAGCCTGAGTGACATTTACTTGCTTGGCTAGATTGTAATTATTCCTCATACCTCATGGGTATTGTCATTTGATTAGAGCAGTATTGATACTCCATGGAGTGTGAGAAAGATAATTGTCCACATTACCTCAGATCCCTGCCTCCCTGTTCCCCTTGGAGAGCTGTGTTCCCTCCTGTGTGAATGTGTCCTTGATTCTGACTCTCTCTCTCTCTCTCTCTCTCTCTCTCTCCCTCCTCTGCTCTCTCTCTCTCTCAATCTCGACACAGCAAAAACATGCCCTTAAAAACAAGCTGCTCATTTGGCGTTGTATGAGAGAAATGATGAGTGGCCATTCAGTCCATGCTATCCTATGCTGCTGTCAGGATCTGGGAAGCATGAGGAAACTTCAGAAAAGGAACAATTATCTCACAAATGGCCTGGCTTCTCGGTGGTCCTGCCAGGGCGTCATTCTCAAAGTCGATACATCTACTGCAAGGTTGTTTGTGCCATCTAACAGCCAATCAGAATCAAGTATTCCACCAAGAATTCATTTCATATCAAGAATGTCCATGTCATAATTTAAGACTACCAATTCAGAAAAGTGTCTGAGATTAACATGATGTAATTTTGAACCATGTGTGTTTCCTACAATATCCATAAAACAAAATCAAAACTAATGTAGACCTGCGTTCGGTAGCATTTTGAGTTGTTTTTTTTATTACCATATTGAAACATCAAATAAACATGCATAGTATATGTACAGTATAACCATTTCAGCAAACATGATGCCTAAATTCAAATAAAATAATACAATAAACACATTTACAGGACGATTGATGTCAATGAACAACATCACAAGTGCTGCCTGATAACGTCCCGTAGACGTTTAGGAAAATACCGACGCTGGGCTGTTCTTCAGTCTGGCAAAGGCTGCTGGGTACGAGCGAGACCTGTGCTCATGGCCATCTCATGCCCATCCTGTGCTCTTGTACTGTGACAGCCAATCATGGGGTTTATGCAAATTAACTAGTCACTGATGATGTATAGTAGTTGTGCCACTTGTTTGGTTGTGTGTTTAGACTGCAGGCCAAAGAGGGTGGGGGCGGACTTGATGGTACTCACTGGAAGAGATGACATCACTGTTGGGTGACAGAAGGGTTTGATTTGAATGGACACGTGTAGGGAGTTAAGGAAGGGCCTTCGGATGAGACGAAGGGCATCACCTGACTTTGAGGGAGTTATTTCCTCAGTTGTTTGCTTTTGTGGGTTCTTTAGCTCCATTTTGGCACTGAGGTTGGCCAGGTTAGAGGACGTACAGTACGAGGCACCATACCAACAGACTTACAGTAGTGAATTCAACAGTCCAGCTTTGACAGATGTTATATTTAGATGTAACAGGTGCCTTAATGTGCAACGTCAACGTTTGGTCATAGCAGTCTATATATGAAGCCTACAGATGGATAACCATATGTGTCATTTACATTCACAGGCGTGTTACTGTTTTGAAAGCTCAGTGTCTTCTGACTTTTACATCAGAAGAGGGTTAAATGCATTTTATTACATAGAAGACATTGTGTACTTTTAGTATGTAATTAGTATGGTCTGTACATATGTTACTGATGTTGCTCTCCCAAAAAAAATCAAAACGTGGGTTAAGGTTAGGGCCAGTGGTTCTTCATCTATAGGCCTCATATAATCCTAGACTCAAAAAAAGATTAGAACAAAGTCTTGATAGGCTTTGATACTCAGTTGATATTGCATGGCTACCACTCAACCCAATGTAAACCGGAAACAAGCAAGGAAAAAGAAAACTATCCCGGAAAGTCATGCAGTAAAAACAGAAGCTGTGAAACATGTTTTTCTCTTTCCAGCAGCAGCTCATTATTAAACAGCACATTGAGAAACATGGCTAACTGTCCCCCACCCAATGAAATTGAAGGGGTGATATTAATTTGACCCCTGTAAGTTAGAGCATGCATGCATATGTGTGTGGGTCCGTCACTCATGTCCTAGAGCCCACCACCTGAGGGCACTCACCACTACTCATTATTCCCATTGCCAAGTACGTTTTGCTTTGTACAGAAAAAAAACTGTTTGGTGTCTCAGTAAAAGTATAGTATATTTTACTCCAGAGCCCATCCACTTTAAATCCACAGAGTTTGGAGCTTGAGGTGTTTAGTAGCTGTTTTTGGTGCTTGTTCTAATTGTTTTCTCGTACAATTGGATTCTCGTACAGTAGGTATCAGGGTTAGTTGACATGTGGGTACAATTACCATTAGTTATAGTCAGTATATTCACAACTTAGACTTTTATTTATTTAGATAGTTTGATCATGTTTGATCATGTTGGATAGATCAGAGAGAGTATGACGGCTAGGTCATATTCATGTTTTCAAACGGGACAACGCTAGTCATGACGTTATAGTACAGTAGGTGGGGAGTCTTTGTGGTTGAGTCTTTGTGCAGATCAGAACGTTCTACTTCTGCGCTTGACATTGAGGCACAAGCTGAGAGGCTTGTGCTCATGACTTAAGGAGTCTCTCTAAATGGCTTCCTGTAACGTCCCTTCCAACTTTTTGAATGCTTGATTAAACCAATTGTGCCGTAAGCGTATGCTCTAAGCGCCCTCATCCACATAAATATTTCCCATGAAATAAGTCTATTTTTTGTGAAATTGTTTATTATTTTGAGCAAATGGATGGACATTTCACATAAGCTAGCAGCAACAGCATAACAGTTCATTCACAGCCAGGTCAAAATAGCTAGCTAGCTACAGTAGTTAATGTTACTTTATTCTAGCTCTGTAAACACAAGCTCTCTAATCGAGCCAATACAATACAATTTACAATGTCTTATATAATGGACTCCCCAGTGATTTGAATAATTGTCAAACCCTTTTGTAGAAGTTGAATATTCTTTTGTAGATGTTGAACTGTTGCTACTATTTATGTGCGCCTACATCTTTGTTTGGTCTGTGTCCAAGATTGTACAAGATGACATTGTGTCGCTCCCATTCACTATCACTGTTAGTCTTACGGAAAGTTTGCTCAAGTGAAAAATCTTGTCTTTTTAACATCTTTGATCAGAAGTTGTAACCTACCCTGGTAACGCAGCAGTCCCACAATACTGAGAGTTTACATTTGTGATCGAATAAGAAAGATTTTCATTCGTGCAAGAAGAAGAAATTTGTATACAAACATGGCTGTTCCTGTTGTATGGAAAACAATATAACGTTACATTTTGTTAATTTTGTAATAGTTTTTATATTGCATTTTAGGCCTAGATACATTGCTACGCCTCACTGGATGGCACTGATGAAGTTCTTCAAACCTCTCAAGGAAAGAGTACAAAACAGGATTACATGTATAAAATCAAAAAAAGGGCAAAAAAGGTGACGTTCTGCGAGCTATGTGAATCCATCAGTTAGCCTATAGGCCTATAAATGTTTGAATGGGGAGACATCTAGCTAAATGTAATCTATCATCACACGGCTCATTATAAAGCAGCCTTGTTGCCACTGATAGACAATTTTATTGGATAAGCAAGGTCTCTTGACTATATTTTTCTGCCAGTTCTGCATTTCTAACTACCAGATCACACACAAACTATGACAAATCTATCTGGAACCAATTATTGTCAACATTATCTTGTTTGATAGTTGTGAGAGTTGGCTGGCTAGTATGCTCTTCTTTGGGAAATGTTGCATGCACCATTGGCACACATTTCAGCTGGGCGAATGAACCTGGTTGGTTGATGAAAACCGATCAAATAATGAAGACATTTCTCAACTGTAAATACGTTCGTACATGGTACGCTGTATTTAATTCATAGCCAGCTACTGGAGGCTGACACAATTCAATCTGGCCACAGTTGCAGCCTTGCTGCACCAGGAGAGGAGAATAGTGTAATAAGGTCCTAGGTCGTTTCAAGAACACACTCCTGAAAGGAAACAAAATGTGTTGTGGACACTTTTTAAATGAACAGTAGATTATCATACCATCTTATTGCATGGGCTTTTTTCATCTTAATTATTATTATTATTATTTATTATTATTATTATTATTTTTAAACATTGTCAATTTCATCACATATTTTTGTCCTACATATAGTTAAGCTTGACTGAGGTTCTTTTTATATTAACTATTTTAATCACTGAAATTTTAATTCACTGCTTACTTTCAAATAAATGCTTACATTTTAGACCAATCAAAAAATATGATGGGGCTATATGGCAGCTATTGATTAATCTAACCTAGAAAAGTCCACTCCACACATTCAACAACTGTACGTGCTGGCGACATGCATCATGGGTGGGGGACGACAGGTTCACTTTGCACTTGTTCTAATCCATTAAAGCAAGACTGTGTTGAACAGAGCCGGAGAGAAAACATGAGAAGTTTAGAAGAACTTTAGAAAACAGATGCAAAGCAAAACATCAACACCAGGGGGGTATTCCAGAAAGCAGGTTTAGTGAAAACTCTTTAATTCAATTCAATCTCAGGATTAGCAAACTCAGCGCTTTCACTAAGCTTGCTTTCTGGAATACTCCCCAGGGTCAAATATGACCAACACAACTAACTGGTTTTGAAATGTAAACAACCATTAGTTGAGTAATTGCAGACATAGATTTATATTATGTACACTGTTAATTAATGCATGGCTAGAGTCAGTGTTTCATCTGTCAGATAAACAAATCTGTTTCTTCTATGGTTTTACAGTCACTGATGAAAATATGTAGCAAAAAATGCACTTAGTATTCACGATATTCAAGAAAGTAAAAAGTAACTGTTATGATAGTATGGAACCGAGGAAGTGTGATATTGAAATATTCCTTTCACATGCTGATGGCAGGCTATCACTATTTCACGGATGATTTTAGCATGTTACGTTATAACAACTTACAGTTGAGCAGTTCAAGGTGTATTTGTAGTTACAGTATAGCCTACTTGAAGAAACTATGAGTAAAAAATGATTACAAATTAAATTGAAATCTTTGGTACTTTGGTTATCAGTTCTGTTGAGATATTATCTGTAATATATCACATTCATCCTATCACCATAAGCTCACACATCAGGAAACAAATTGAGACAGGAAGAGACATGTCATGTTAGCTCGAGCTTTATCGGAAGAGCAAACTGATGATGACATCCTGCTGTCACGCTGTCACCTTCAGATCCCTATTCAAAATATCCATCCCCTAAAACATCAACACTACATTAAGATACTTGCATTTACTATCAACACTGCATGTCGTACAAAAGCACAGTGAAAATACTACTGGCGCCATTGAGGAATACTGCATATATCACTGTATTAAGCTACCTGTCTGTCCAGTCGCTGTTGGATCGTCACGCCCTACTGCCTTCTGTCTGTCCAGTTAAGGTGCTGCCGCCACTGGTGGTCATCTACCTTGTAAAACATTGTGATGCAGAGAAGTGTGGTGATGACAAATGATATGAACGTGTTTACAGTGGCTTTCATTGCTAGTCGATTTCCATAATGTGGTAGAGTGAGCCAAGGCCACTGGATTTATACTGGCAATAAACACCATAGAGATAGAGAGAGGAGGGAGAGAGAGATATATCAAGCGAAGCAGAGAAATAGGGGGGAGCGAGAGAGTCGGTGAAAGAAAGAGAGGACGGAGACAGAGGGACGACCTGGGACAACCTGGTCCTCGGAGAAATGGTACACTCCTTTGCAGGAGCTCAGTCATACACGTCACATAGCATCCAGCCAATCTGGACGACAAGTAATAAAGATCTCAATCAATCCACCTATCAACAGTCCAGCTCCTGGACGGGAGGAGACTCCCGTGAGTGGAATGATGAACATAACAGCATTATGATCTTACTTAGGAGGCACCCAAACTGGGCTGCATCCCTCACGACCGTGAATGTACAAAAACGCTCGCACTCCGTTGAAAAAATACACACATACTGAGTCCTATATGAACAAATATGAATCACAGATATGAATGACCACCTCTCACACACACACACACACACACACACACGTACGCATATACACCTCAATGTGTTGTAATCCATTAAAAGTACAGGTAGTATGTCCAGTACAGCATGTTGACCACGACAAAGGACAGCGGGAAGGTGACGCGGGAGTAGTTGTCTATGTAGTGGGGGTTCTCGATGTGGCAGCAGTTCACGGAGCGCAGGACCTTGCGGAAGAGCGACAGGGCGCTCAGACAGCGGTTGGGGGGCTCCTCGGGCGGCGGCGGCGGCGGGGGGCGGTGGCGCTCGGGCTTGGGCTCGCCGCTGCCCCCCGTGGGGCTGGAGGGTCCCGCCCCCGCCCCGCCCTCGGGGGACGCGGTGGCGGCGGACGGTTCGGCGGCGGAGGCGTCCTTGCGCCTCTTGGCCCGGCCAGAGTTGCTGGCGATGGTGGTGACGACGCCGTTCATCTCCTCGTCGAAGTCGCGCATCTGCCGGCCGTACTGCCGTAGGAGAGAGAGAGAGAGAGAGAGAGAGAGAGAGAGAGAGAGAGAGAGAAAGAGAGAGGGGGGGGGTTATTAGCATGAGCCTCAACCACCTCTTGAGTAGCCGGTTCAGGCACCTGCCAGGCTTTGTCGCGGCCTCCTCTCGGTGGTTCAGATTCTTGTTGAGCAGCTCTGTGGCCTAGTGGTAGAGTGTCCGCCCAGAGACTGGGAGGTTGTGGGTTCGATCCCCAGCCGAGTCATACCAAAGACTATAAAAATGGGACCCATTGCCTTCCTGCTTGGCACTCAGCATCAAGGGTTGGAATTGGGGGGCTACATCACTAAATGATTCCCGAGCGTGTCACCGCTCCCCCAGGGGATGGGTCAAATGCGGAGAACAAATTTCACACACTCAGGTGTGTGACAATCAGTGGAACTTAGTCTTAGTTAGAAGACATTTCGGTCATCTTGGTTCATAAAAGCCACATACAACGAATCTCACGTATAAGTTATATGCTTTCCAACTGAACATGATCAGAAACGTGTAGGAAATTATCCGATTGAAGTCACATTCTCGGGAGCATGAGGAGCGTGGGGGGGGGGGTTGATTAAGTCACCGTGAATGAGATACCACGATGAGGCCTATAGACAAAGAACCATAAACTGTACTGTATGTCTGTTTGGATTTTTGGGGGAGAGCTTGATCAGTTGAACAGATGCACAGACCATCCTAATCATATTTTGTGTGAATGATATACATTACTTGCAAGTACACAACATCTGCATTTGGTACACTACATATGCATTTAACCCTATTTTAATGTAAAAGTCAGAAGACGCAGATTACAAAACAGTAACACAACTGTAAATGTAAAGGGAACTATATGGTTATTCGTCTGTAGGCTTAGTGTAGTTATTTTGCTGTGCAAAGATGGAGAGATGATGATATGACGATGACGATGTGACGATAACGTTGTTGTTGATGATGATCATGATGATGATGGTAAAGATGATAATGATGAAGATGGTTATGAGAAATATGTCAACTGCACCGCAACTCGGATGTAGATGACGACGCCGACAGCGATGACGAAGGTGACAAAGACCGTATGGTGACACAGACGGGCGCCGCTCACCATGATGAGGTGTGAGTCTGGGTGGTGCAGGGTGCAGAAGTGGGCCACGGCATACTCAATCAGCGCCCCGAAGATGAAACTGAAGCAGATGCCCAGGTAGACGTCGATGGCCTTGATGAAACAGTTGGCATTGGGCAGGGAGGTCCTGGCGCCCATCATCAGCGTGGTCATGGTCAAAACGGTGGTCACCCCTGGGGACAAACAGGCAACCACGGCCGCTCACGGTCCTTCTCGTGGAACACACAGCCGTTGGGCTCGTGATGATACTGTAACTGCAACTGTACGGTCACTCGAAACTATATGAAGCAAACAATGTGATTAGGATCGTTTCAAGATGTACATGTGTCGGCAAACTCACTTCATTTACTGTAAGTACTAACTACTGAACTACCCAGATTACTCTATGTATAAGCATTTCTAAAGAACCCTTCTGGAAATCACTACACTTTATCACTACAAATCTACCATCATTTTAATTTTGCTTGCTCTCAAAATGAATTTAGTCTGACTCAAAGGATGTAGGTTTTGGGGATATTAAGCCTTGTCATTCGTTTATTACTGCCCAATCAGTGGCGGTGAAATCTGTTGTCCACCCAATCAGATTCAGTCCAGACTATGTGAAACAACAACAACCTAGCAACCGCTCCGCAGATATTTCTTTGTTCCCCCCTATCCCCGAATGGTAATGAGTCCAGCCAAACCTTTCTCCAGCGCTGGCACAGCATAAACGAAGTGTGGAGATGGGTCTGGCTATGCAAGATTAAAACTGAACTGAACGGTCAGACAGACGAGCTAAGACGAAGTGTGCTTGAACACACTGTTGGCCTAACTTGACTCGCCGGATGGTTTGTTCCTCTCAACCATCAGGGAAGGCTTCGTTGGAAACTGGAAAAGGGAAGGCACTTTCAAAACTACTTGGCAGGTGATTGGACCATCTGTCTATCGCCGTCTATCATGGGCTAAATTCGACCAGTATGTCTTCATAGAACATGGATTGGCTAGATCGTTTATCTGTCCGGCTTTGATGAGTGAGTGAATATGAGCTTGTGAGATCAGGATGGTCTCACCAGGCCAACAGTGTGGTACAGTGGGAGAGAGCCACTCGGCCCCTAGCCTACCTATGCAGATGCGAGCAGGGACAGAGGACTGGCTGATCCAGAAGGAAACCCAGGAGAGGACCACCAGCAGGCTGGAGGGCACGTAGGTCTCCAGGATGAAGTATAGGATGCTCCTCTTCAACTCAAAGTGGAAGATCAGTTTGGGGTAGTTGCCTGGAGAGGGGAGCCGCAGTTAGACTAGGCTGGCTCCTCCAAAGACCATGTGGTCTCAATGTGAGCCGCTAGCACAAATTATACCCCAAAACCTTTTCATATATATCTCGAGGCTGCTCAGTGGAGTGAAAAATAGAAACACCAGAAGGATAGAAAGGCTCGGGTCCTCGAGGACAGCTGCGCTGTGCACATTCTGTATCTACCGGTTTCATAGACGGCCTCTGAGACAGAGGTGTAGTGGTCTTCCACGGTGTACTGGGCCAGGCGCAGAGTGTCCAGCCCGCTGACTGAATCGTTCCCTCTGGTCCAGTAGAACATCACATCGTTGATGTTGTAGCCCCCTATACAGGGAGGGAGGGAGGGAGGGAGGGAGAGAGGGAGGGAGGGAGGGAGGGAGGGAGAGAGAGAGGGAGGGAGGGAGGGAGGGAGGGAGAGAGAGAGGGAGGGAGAGAGGGAGCAACAGTGAGCACTTCCCACCGTGAGTCTCAAAAGCATAAAGAAAACGGAGGCGCTAATTAATATATGCAATATATACACATACTGTGCAAAAAGCTTTTCTTAATTAGTAGGTCTTTAAGAATACAGAGTCTGTGGTGGTCTTGTCAGGGGGGGGCATTCCAAAGGCGGGGGACCAGCTGAGCAAAAGGCCCGGTCTCCCACAGCGGGGAGCTGAGCGCTGGGGGTACGAAGAAGCAGGCTGTTTCCAGGCTCGGTTTCTATGTCCTGTTACAGTATGTCAGTCTCACTCTCCCATTCACCAGTCCATTCATACTGTACAGCCCAGCGCATTACATAACATCCGCATAGCACACCGTCATCGTCGTGAGGACTAAAGGCTGATGAGCTGTTGGTGTGCGACGCGGTTTTTTAAAGTTAGTCAATGTTTTATTCAAGTCATAATGGCTGCTCACTCCTCTGATGTTCATACGCAGGCAGACATTCCAGACAGACTGAATGACTTGAAGCAGCCGAATGTTCATTTGATGTTTCACAGCGGGTGGTGAAAGGGAAATATCCATGGATATCAGGGTTTGACACATTATTTTTCCAGGCTCATGAAATAACGAGCTAATCATGCATATTTCACTTAGCTTGTGAAACCTTACCTAACCCTCTGAAACGAATGGAGTTTATAGGATGTCACAGCCCCAGTGTAGATGTCACTTATAAGATAGGTGTACGGTGCACTACACAATGATATGTATAGAGAACAGAGACAGCTGTAGCACGTTTTGACTAGTGTGTCTGATAGCAATGCTAGCTCTAAAATCATCAAGCGGATTAGTCATTATGAGCATTTCTGTGAGCGACCTGCAGAGGGAGCTAGAGAATAAGAAGTGGTGCGAAAACTCCTATGGAACACAAGCACTTCCCCACAGCCTGTCTCTGCAACATCACATCCTCATTAACTGGGGCTTCCTCTCCCTCTCTTAAGCAGCTCCACCGGGACTCAGCATTCATGCATCTAAGAGGACATACATTATTGACCAAAATGAGCAATGTGTTGAGCAGAGGGACACTGACGAACAACACCAGGGACTTCGGTGTCGTTTGTTGTAGTTTCCTTGTCTGCTTCTGGTGTTTTACTAGTGGAACTCATTATTTTGCTGCCTGACTTTTTTCCGGGTCAAGGCCGATGTGCTAATTCATCACAAGTAAAAAAAACTGTGAATGGGTCGGCAGCTCAGAAAAGTCACATTAACTTTCGGGAACAGGAGCTGTTTGAAGGTACTTTATTATAACCTACTAAGTGCACCGTTTAAAATGTGCACGGGGGCCCTGAGACAAGAGACATCACTTAAGATGGCCGCGGGACCTTCAAACCCAAATCTCTTCTTCGTACCCCCCCCCCCCCCCCCCCCCCCTCCGACACTGTGCTCTCATTAGCAAAGAAACGATCAAGTGAAACAACTTGTTTCCTGTCAGGCCCTGCTAAATATTTCACCACCGTTTCCAACGCTTGGCGGGGCTCGGCTCCTCTTTCCTTCGGACTCTTCTCTCCTCACGGAAGCGGGAAATACGCGGGAACGACGACGCCCTTCTTTTGATGCGACGTTCGACGGAGGCGTAGGCGAACGGAGGCGTAGGCTTCCCCTCCTGCTCAGCACTGAGGGGAGGGACCGTGGGGGTGTGCCGCAGGAAACCTGGCCGCGCAATCAGTGCCGCGTAGCACTGAGTTCCTTTGGCTCTAGTTTGTCTGGCGGCCGCTGGCTAGGCAGGGATCAGTCCAGCCCTCGCTCAGGCCGCCTCGCTGTCGTTACGGAGCGTGGTGCGGAGGGAGAGAGAGAGAGACTTCGGTAATGCTTCCTCCTCTGCCACCCTCGCCCGCTCTCTCCATGCAGCTTATGTAACCCAGGAGCGCTAGTGGCGACGGGGCATGCCTGATTGTGAAACGCGGGAGGCTGGCATTAGGAGGGTTTCGGTGCCAGCCGAAGGATTAGAGGGACAGACAGTGTCGCCGTGGGTTACGACTATGACCTAGTTCTCTGCGCGGTATAGAAGTCGTGCCAAGCACACCTACACGCCTCAGTCTCCCTTACCTAATCCCCCTCTCTTTCCCTCGCTCATTCTCTCACTCTCTAGCACTCACACACTGTACCGTGTGTGTGTGTTTGCGTGCGTGTGTGTGTGTGCGTTTGTGCATCATAGGCATGTGCGTGCGTAGGTCTGTGTTGTCTGCGAGCACATGTACACGTGCCTCCATGCCGCCCGCACCGACGCTGGAGTGTGTGTGTGTGTGTGTGTGTGTGTGTGTGTGTGTGTGTGTGTGTGCGCGCGCTATGTTCTTACAGCTCTCCAGCTGCAGCGTGCAGGTCTGCTTGTCCATGGGGTACTTGGTCAGATCCATGTTGCAGGCCACCGTGGTGGTGATCCTAGAGGGAGGGAGGGAGGAAAAGCAGGTCAACATCCGTCCAGCTTTCCAGCGGCATCACTTCAGCACGCTTCCCCCGCGTCCCCCCCGGCCGACAGCAGCAGCTGCTGTCTGCTCCCCCCAATGCCCCATGGTGCTCCATGTCTTTTTCAACCCCCCCTCCCCCCAACTCCCCTGTCTTGCTCTCTCTGCCCTCACCCCACTGTCTTGTCTTCCTCCCGGCCCGACCCCCCCACCTCCTTCTGCCCCAGCACTCGTCCGCTCCGCCGTTCTGACAGAGCGAAGTCCCAAGGCTGCGCGTCTCCATATATTGAGGGAACCTCCACGTGTTTGCAAACACATGCACGCACGTGCACACATACACTTAGTCATACACACAATGTAAGCATATGCATTAGAGGCTATAAACTGAATGCAGTAATGAGCTTCCACAAAGCTTCAATACGCCGAAAGTAATCATGAACACTAGTCAAAATGACATACTGGAGACAGACATGCAGTAACACACACACACACACGTGTGTGCGCACATACACACATACACACACACACAGACACACACACACACAAACATAAAACAAACAAACAACACAATTATGGCCCAGGGCAATGCAGTGTAACCATAGTCATTGATGATTGTTTGGTAACACTAGCAGCAGTCAACCAACAAGCAGAAGCCTGCTGTCCGTTCAGCACCTGCGGAGCAGCTAGGACCACGGACAGCGACCGTACAGCAGTCTCCTATAGGAGCTCAACACAGCCAGACAGCTTTGTCTAATCACTGACAAAATGCCATTGTCTAGCTACTGCTCCACTTCAGCTTACACAGCAACATCTTATGATATAGTTCTGCTAGCTTGCAGTCAAATACACAACTAAGTGAGGATTTCTGCACATACAGCACGCCTCAGAAGCCCACCGCTGAGAGGACTTGTCAGCGGAAAAACACCCACCGTCAAGCAATCTCTCAGTGACTGTGGCTTAAAGCTGCATGACATATCTTTTTATAGTTAAATAGTCAAGATTTTCTGCTAATAGTTCAGGAATTGGCCTTAACAAGATCCAAAAACTCATTTTCGCGACATGAGACTCCATGAGACCCTGTGAATTGATTATTTTACTTGCTTGCACTGTACTGCTAGTATGCTAGGTACTGCTAGTATTCCGCAGTTTTCATCGCGACCAGAGGGGGCACCAAAGAACCGTGTCATCTCACGTGGTTTTTAACGGCGTGAAGCTTCTCAAGTCCGCTCGCCCGTGTCCCCGCCTTACCTCAGCGCGTAGAGGACGGTCCCGTTGGGGAAGATGCGGATGAGCCGGTTCTCCACGGTGATGTCGTGCAGAAAGGACTTCTTGGAGTCCACGATGAAGGTGTCGGGCACCCAGAGCAGCTCCACCAGCCGGCCGTCCAGACTCAGGCTCTTGTTGCCCTCGAACACCAGCCGCTCGTCCGTCCAGCGCTGGCGCAGGAAGATGGTGGCCGTGTAGTCCTGCACAGACAGGTCACAAACAGGGGGTGGTGGTGGAATGGTTCTGTGGTAAACGTGGAGTCAATTCTGTGACACGGGGGACACGTTTGGCGGTGTTGTTTGTTGTCCTGTAGCGTTGTTAAGGGGAAAACAACGATCTACTGTACATAAGGGCGCTCAAATAAATACTCGAACTTCGACTAGTTGTCGACTTTGGGGGGAAAAAATGCATAACCGATCTTCAAAATGTAGATTAGTAGCCTAGGCTACCGCAAAGCAGCGCGCGTCACGAGTCCCGCCCATCTTCTAATCAGCCAAAACACGTTAGTGTTCATTCTTCTCAACATGGCCAAAAAACAGCCAAATGACCATGTCTATCAGCCAGCAGGCAAGCACTGAATCCGATCAAGTGGACCAGCACTACACTTCCCCTAGCCAAATTGCTCCCAATGAGCAGGTTAGCACCTTGCACGGCAGCTGCCGCCATTGGTGTGTGAATGTGTGTGTGAATGGGTGAATGAGAGGCCATTGTAAAGCGCTTTGGATAAAAGTGCTATATAAGTGCAGTCAATTTACCATTTAACATTTAGGCCTAATAAAAGTCCCGTTTGCACTAAATGGGTATTACTGAATACTTCCGTTCCGTTGGTACTTGTTTGTTGGAGTTTGTTATTTGTTCTATGCAAAATTAGGCTATATAATACCAATAATCGAACATAGATTTCCGGAAAATATTTATGAGAGAAAGTCGAATATCATTTCTGAGCTCAGTTGACAGCCCTACCGTACATACTACAGCCTTGCTTGAATTCTAATCCAGACTGAACTCTAAACCAGGATTCTAGGAATAACATCGAAATGGAGCAATGATGAATATGTGTACAGTGAGTGTGCTTTAGCAGGTGATAACAGTACATCAAACAACACACAGGAAGTGTCAAGTCTCACCATGTTGATCTCTGATATGGTGTCAATGCTGGCAATGTCCAAACTCATACCCACTGTTACAGGACCATCTACAGAGGAGAGGGGGGGCGGAGAGAGTGAAACAGAGAGGGGAGGGACAGAGAGAGTGAGATTGACAGAGAGAGAGAGAGAGATGGGAGGGACAGAGAGAGAGAGGGACAGAGAGAAGGGGGCGCAGAGAGAGATAGACAGAGAGGGGAGGGACAGAGAGAAAGGGGGGACAGAAAGAGAGAGAGAGAGATGGGAAGGACAGAGAGAGGGACAGAGAGAAAGGGGTGCATAGAGAGATAGAGACAGAGAGAAAGGGGGGACAGAAAGAGAGAGAGAGAGGGATAGAAGGACAGAGACAGATTATCGTGTGGAGTCCAACTGCAGATCTGTATAATGCAAAGGCAGTTGTGCAAAATGCCAGAGGCAAGCATGTTGGTAAATCTCGAGTGGTAGAGTATAGCGCTGAAAATGGAAAACGTGTGAGAGCAGGTACAGTGTGCTCTGCAGCTCAGACAGATGGGACTGCCCGACTGTACCAGCACCGGCTCTACTGTTCTGTAATTGGTACAGTATCTCGCTCGTGACGTGTAGGGACGCCTTTGGTTTAGTTACAATCTTCAATGTTCTTTGTTCAGTAGTTGAAGTCGAATCAAAAAGGCACTGGTGACTGGATCTTAATGCAATAGGTTTTATTTGCTGGAACACTCAGTAACAGACAAAATAAAACCGGTGGGCTCTCGAGAGATATCACACACGACTGATGTTGACTGCGTCTTATATACTGTATCTGGTGAAGAGCACCTGGTTTCTCACGCCATGTAGTTTCTAGCCTGACTCGTTATCTGATACAATGTTTCAATTTCATTTCAACGTTTCTTTTGCGGCATCTGCGTTCTCACGGGTGCAGGAGCGCTCCCCCTCCCTTACAAAACAAACCTCTTGATAGCTGTTTTCTGGCCCACTGTCTTGTCACAAAATGCTGCTTCTGGCCTAAACTGACTTTAAGAATAGACAAATATAATAAAATCTTGATTAGAACAAAGGGTCGAGCTTAATTAGGCAAATTAATACACGACACTCGCCCCTTCATACTCATCCAGGCTTGTTACTGTATATCACCATGATAACACCGCTTCTGATCGCTATTGAATTAAGTTCATCATAAAATTTAAATTACGTGTGTGTGTGTGTGCGTGTGTGTGTGTAAAGTGGATGTGCTGCGCACTCCTCCCCAAGCCGCCCTCCAGAACATGGGGTTCATTTCACCACACAGGTCACTGATCTCTGTGAATTGCATTTAACACTGATACGGTGTCTCCGTCTGGGCGATTACTGATCAAAACAGAGGAGCAAACAAAGCCTAATCACATTCCAGCAGAGTCTCTTGTGCCAGAGACGACGACAAGGGGATTTGCTGGAGCTACGACAGCGAGCTTATGATCAGAGGCGGCACGTTTTCCCAGCGCAAGCTCACCCCGGGTACGACGGCTGCTCCGACCGGCCACACAGCGGCTACACTGCCGAGCAATGAGACCCTTAGGACTTCCCAGAACCCGAGTTGTCTCTTCAAAGAGAACCGATAGCAGCTGTCTACTCCTCTTATGAGCTACTCAGTCAACCCCCAGCTTGCATGATTAATGTGTGTTTATTGTGTATTTAGAGGTAGTGCGGTGCCCCGGAAATTGTGTGCGTTTATATAGTAATGAGGTTACATGCATTGCATTTCTATCCCAAAGGTAATGGTTGGAGATTTTATGCAGTCTAAATGTTAATCCTCAGACACATAATCACATGAACAAAATGTGCACAAACACACAGAAGAAACCCTTCAGCAGCATCTCGCATTCCATAGCCATGTGCAGTTTTCCTTACTGTCAAAGAAAGGCCTGAGGTACTTGTTGTATCCTTTCATTAGCTTCTGAATTGTGGGAGGCAGAATCTCTCCCTCTTTCACTTCGGCGCTGAGCAGGGCGTTCTCCAACATCCTGGGGGTAAGAGAGGAGAGGGAAAAAGGAAGAAATTAAATAATTTATACTACTCCTTGGTGCATTCATCCTGGGTGCATACCTCTCGGTTCCAGCAACAACACTTTTATTTCTTATATTGTGTACATATCTCTGGGTGGAGGAGATAAGACATCCACAATGCGCACTGGTTCACTTAAGCTGTGCTAAGCCTGAGATTAAACACCTCCTAACAACTCGGGATGAAAAGACAGGAAAGGAGAACAACACTTTTTTTTTTTTTTTTTCATGCTTGGATTACTCTGACCCAGCGGGGGTCCGGAGAAAACTGGAACTCCTCCACAAACTTCACACTTCTGCCTCGTCCCCTCCGCCTCACTCAGCTCACTCTGGTAGGCATTCTCAAAGGCATGGGAGATTACAGTAGGAACATGATCATTTTACCAGGGATTGTGGTGAGATTACATTCATAGCATCGTCCCGTGTGCGTTTAAGCAGTATATAATGTGGGCTCTGAATACTCCATTCTCTGGGGGAAAAGCCATGAAGCGCTCTTAAGCCCGATATGCTAGGAGGCACCATAACGTCCTAACAGTGGAGAGCAATACTCATCTTTAGCTCTCATTGTGAAAAGGGTGCATGACAAAGAGCAAAAGATGAAGATGTGAGTGTTATCCTGTTTTCTTCAGAATAGTAATCAGCTGCAACCCGATAAACGTAGAATAGACAAGTTGGTCTACCTTGTAAAACGTGTCTATGCTACGTTTGAGCCTTGCTATACCCCTCTTCTATCACGTGTTCCAATGTGAACAACCAACCACAAAACTAAAAAACCAATCAAAACAATCAAAAACTGATTTCTGCTGCTATTTCACGTTTTGACCAACGCGTGTATTCTACGTTTAAGCATGGCTAAAACGTGAAACTGAGCCGTTTCAACAAGTGCCTCTACTTGTCTATTCTACGTTTAGCCGTGATATTGGGCTGTCTACAGCCAGGCCATGGTCAAGCCCTACACCCCCCACCCGACCACTACGGTCTGCTACCTCGGGGCGAGTGGTTGCCCCGTCACTCCGTGGCCCCTGTGGCCCATCGACACGGTCAAGGTTCTTTTCTTCTCTGTCCTGGCCCCGCAGTGGTGGAATGAACTGCCCACTGACGTCAGGACAGCAGAGTTGCTGTCCATCTTTGGCGGCAGGCTCAAAACTCACCTCTTCAGGATGTACTACCAGGATCCTCCCTCTTAAACACAATTATATGTTAGTTTGTTACTCTTGCACTTTGGCTTCAGCACTAGATTATGTAGCCTGGAAGCCAGACTTATCACAAAAAAACTATTTTTTTTCGCAATGAGTCTGGCTTTCAGGCTATAGATTATGCTCTTTAGTTACCTGTTTAGAAAGGAGATGCACTTGTGAGTTCTGGTGAGTAGTAGTAGTACACTGACTTAAATGCAATTATTGTAATTCACTTTGGATAAAAATATCTGCTAAATGATTAAGTAATCCTCCGAAGTCTAGGCTGTACATGGCCCTACACTGATGTTGTTGATCTTGATCAATCATGGATGCTTTCACAATCAAGTTCATACAGTATTCAAATTTGATACACAAAGACAGCTAGGCTACTGTATACACTACAGTACAATTGTTTATCTTGCAACCATAATACCGTAAGGTACAGTATACAGTATGCCATTCATAAGGAATTTGCAATACTTTAGTGAACAACTTTCCAGAAGCTTTTCCATCAATTTGGTCCAAGTCACCAAAATAGTCTGGATTGACTGGCGTTTCCTCCCCATTCTCCCAATGCAGAGTGACCAAAGTGCATTCGACCACATTCAGAGCAACAGCCACTGAAATAGAGTGATTTATGAGGTGGGAGACGAACATATAATTCCGAGCTATTGATACAATCCAGGGTTTTCAGCGGACCGTGTCCAGTCCACTTAGAGGCCCTGAGGGAACATTCTGCTAGCGTACTGTTGCTGGGCTTTCCGATTGTGAATAATAAACTGTCGGCAAGTTGTTGAGCAGGGGGGGGTGGGGGGGGGGGGTGCTGACAGGCAATTCTGATTGTCGTGCGGGGGGCGGCAGGCCATTCACCGCGAGCCAGGCCAGCTAGCGCGCCAGGCCACCGGGAACACTCCCGGTGCTCCCGCTGGCCAGTCCGCCCCTGGTTGCTGTGCTATACAGTACGTGTCAAATCACTGGAGTGGCATAACCAGTCTGCTGTTTCCCAGTGGACCATTCTGAGATGCAAAGGCCATTCTCATTAACAGAAAAACTACAGAAAGTGTGTGGGTCACCTCAGATGACCTGCCTCACTCCGCACATCTCCTCAGACAGACAAGTGTGTGTTTGCGTTTGTGGGTGTGTGTGTGCGTACGTGTGTGAGTGCATGTGTGTGAGCATTGCGGAAACCACCAAATCATTGCTACTGGGAGAGCGACATGGATAGCATGACAATACTAGCAGAGCCAATCTGCTACAGTATATTATCAAAAAAGGACGGAGAATTGAAGATGAAACAGCCTTTCATGTCAAAATCGAATTTGCCTAGAGCCCTAAACACAAATCTCTCTCTAGGAAACTATGATACCTCAGATGATTGATTTCCATTAATATCACATTTAAGCCATTATTCTTGAGATAATTATCTGCGCCAATCAATTCGTAAAGCCTTAACAATAAAACATGTATTAATTTCCGCCCCCCCCGAGTCCCTGTTCAATAAACTGGACGAAGTGATGCCTGTACACTCCCTCGGCCTGAGGGAAAGCCTAAACTATCCAAAACTCCTCCTCCCCTCCGCCCCAATCATCTTTGATCCATCCTCATGAGCCCTGAGCACTGTGCACAAAGGGGAAGATCCACCGAATGTCCCCAGAGATATCCATGAACCAAAGACCAAAGGCAACGCCCACCTGGTCTTCATGTGCAAAAATCCAAAATCCAAAGTAAAGTGGGTCTCCATGCAAATGTCCCATATTGGGGACGTGAGAGGGACGTGAGAGGAACAAGAAAGTGGGATATTAGCATTATGTCAGTCACAGCCAGATCCCCAGGGTCCTGCTCCCCAGATGAAAGCACGCTCTGCAGAGTGCACAATCCCAGCATGCTCTCTGACAGGAACTGACACACCTGCCATGCGGGCCAGCATCAGGAATAGCAATGTGTCTGCTTGAAGGATGCTGACTCAATGTTGAGCGAGACCCCTTCAAAACCACCAAGAGTATCCAAAAGAAACGTGACAAGTCTCAGCTTTCACATACCGTCCGTATCAACCCCGGCCAACACAATGACGGACTGCGTAGCGTGCTAAGAAAGGTCTACTACAGTATAATATCATAAGTACACTTGCAATTTGTAATATGAGCAACGCACTGCCTTTGGACACTTTTTAAGGTGCTTGATCTATGGGGGCAGATATTGTGTTGGCTACATTATTAGCATGGACATGTGTCCACACAGCACTAGGATGGATCCACGCATCGCTTCCTAATGTGCTAATTGGCCGCCGCATTGGCCTTGCATGAGCAGTCACAACACATTAGTTCCTCTCCAGAGCAGTGTTTAGTAGGACATGGCCACGGGGAGGACGCCAGCCCACGGTGTAATTCCACTGGCCCTTCTCTGCATTAACGGAAAATACACTGATCCCAACGACGACCGCGTGGCACAGAACCTGTCAGACGGTTTACTCGCTTGATCTTTCTCATTCTCTCTCTCTCTCTCTCTCTCTCTCTCTCTCTCTCTATCTCTCTCTATCTCTCTCTCTCTCTCTGCACCCTCTATGTCTAATGTTGTCTATCCATCAGTGTTATGCACCAACTGATGAATTCCTAGTATGTGTAAAAACTACCTGGCTATAAACTGATTCTGATTCTATCTCTCTCCCTCCCCACTGTTCAAGACATAACCAACAGATCTCCGCCTCCACGTTATATGGCCGGTGAGTTCCAATAGCGCAATCACCTCTGACTCGTGATATACAGCCTGCAAAACAAAACACGAAATCATGGGGACACATCAGAATCAGAATTTATTTTACTGCCTTTCTAGTTTTTCAACATACTAGGAATTTGTTTTCGGGCATGGTGCAGAACATGGAGACGTCATTACACAGCATGCAGGGACGAGACGGGACAGTGCAAAGTCAGGACAGTGTGCTTGCGAGTGTGTGCATATGGTGTGGGCGGCGTGATGCGTGAGTGCGGTGCGTCCTACCGTATGTACAGTACATTAGGAGGTCATGTGCAAGTGACTCAACAGTGGCGGGGTCCGGGGCGGGGAGGTGGGGGGTGGTCAGGGGGAGGCACGACTCACGAGCCCTGTTGATGAGGCTGGCGGAAGGCTGATTGGCCAGAATACGCGGCGACGCAGTCCCAAATGACCAGCGACACGGCGGGACGTACGGCAACGGCGCCTGTGCGTGTCCTGTGTGGCCCGTGTAATGGCAGTTTGCCGCTGGATGCGCGGGCGGAGAAACATGGAGGGAAGAGGGGGTGGAACCGCGGTGGGGGTCGGGGCGCGGGGGGGGGGTGGGGGTCAACCCTGAGGTGCCATCCGCCCGTTCAGATCCTGTTTCAGTGACATACTGTACAGTACAGGCCCCCGAAGGTCCGCCCCCACCTCTGCGCACACACAGAGGATCATGCTCCCCGGCCGTGGTCTCTCTCTCTCTCTCTCTCTCTCTCTCTCCCCCCTTCTCTCTTTCTCTCTATCCCAGACAAACGGCACACTCATCTCCAGCTCATTCTCTCCCCCTTCCATCTTCTCCCGATCCCTAACCCCCCCCCCCCTCCCCCTCAGATTCCCACATCGAGTGGAACGCTATCGCGCTCCGCAGCTTCAGGAGCGGGAAGCGTGCGTGCCGCGTATGTACACACACAGAGGAAAGGATTTGATTGAACGCCTATTCCCATTCAATAACATGTTCACATCACCCGAGAGCGAAATAGGATTTTATGTGTTTTCATCACAGGGATGATGCATTCCTTCAACATGCCGAAAGACAGATCGCTCAAACATGCTGGCTTACCAAGGCACGGTGCCCAAGAGATGAGAATGGTGTTTTCAATTTCTCAGTCATGTACTATCCATAATATTCCCAATAGCATCCATATCCACCAATCGGATAAATAATTTTAATGGAATTATTCATTTTTTCAATACACACAGTGAATTATACTTCACCGTTAATTAATGTAGAATTTAATCCATGCATACAAATTGGGTTTCCAATCCTGCAGAGCCTTCAACAGGTTTTGGTGCTCACAAAAGACAGTGCAACTGTATGTGTGCAACTGCAATGGAAGACCACATAAGATCCCAGCATAAATCAGTGCCATGCATGGACGGATGGGGGTGCAGTCTCTCTCTCTCAAGGCCACAGCGCTGGGTACAGCCCCCGATATGCAAGTGTGTCCCTCTAGTGCAAGGTCAAATAATCAATCACGCTCATTCATTATTAAATGGCAACTAATGACTTTCCTCCTGCACTAGATCACGTGAGAGCCCTAAACAATGTTTAATACCGTCTCCATATGGGTTGGGAATTAGATTAACTCTTTCATTGCACACAGGCCTCGGTATAGAGCGTCACTCCCGACCTCCACGTCTGGCCTGGGGATAAGTCATCAAAGGCATCCGTCCCTCAGAGACAGGCGGGGAACAGGTGAAAACATATGGCATCGGCAAGGTCCCCTCAAGGTGCAGTGAGAACGTGCTAGAAACACTGGATGCTCTCGCCTGTCAGGTCGAATTAAACATCTCCCTCTCTCCTCTACCGAGAATATTCATTTTGTGGCTGAGAAAAGGGATTTGAGGGGAAAAGTCAAGCGGCTCTGCTCTCTTACACAGAGATTATTCTCCTCGGCTCAGCCGGGGACTTTGGAGACGACGCCCTCTCAGACCCACTGTCGCTAAGACGCGGAGGCAGGGAAGGAAAGCGGACAGGCAGGCAGGCAGGCGAAGCGCCACTGAAAACAAATGTGCTCAGGAGTTGTGTCAGAGGCTTTGTCTCCTTCTCTAAATGCTATGCCCAGGCAGCTCCCTAAGCCGAGACGGGGGAGGAGCTCCTGCCAAACACGTCACATTGCCTCTCTCAGTCAGTCAACCTTTTAATAGATCCATGTGTTTAGAATGACTAAACTGTGCTGTGCTCTCCGGGAGTACAAACCTGGACCTCCAACTGTGTTCTACCCAAGACAGCCGTGGTTCTACCTCGGTTACAGTACAGGATAGTTACAGAAGGCTATAGGAAAGTTTAATTTATCAAATTAAGATACCGAAATAGTTACCAGAGCCTAACTTTTATTTTGAGATTAAAACACACTCTTGGACGATACACCATTGGATAAATTGATACATTTTCTATCTGTTACTTTAGCCTTATTTCCACTGCCGTGCCGAACCGTTCTGAGCACGCAGGGTAACCTTTCCGACAGTGTTTCCACATGGGACCGGTTGGGCCCAGAACCGTTCGCAGAACCGTTCCCATGGCACGGTTGTCTAACCGTACTGAGTGAAGCAGAACCGTTCTTTAGTAGAAATGTGAAGAGACAAAACAAACTACCATGGTATCCGACAATAACAACATTCAGTGGAACGCAACAGCCCGAGAGGTGGAAACAGACACGGTAACCGTTCCCACGGGTCCGGAGCGGCGCGGTTTGAGCACGGTATCGGTTCGGCATGACAGTGGAAATAAGGCTAAAGTAACAGATAGAAAATGTATCAATTTATCCAATGGTGTATCGTCCAAGAGTGTGTTTTTATCTCAAAATAAAAGTTAGGCTCTGGTAACTATTTCGGTATCTTCATTTGATAAATTGACACCATAGGACTTATCTGACCTGTTTTTCGGTAGGCCTAAAAGCTACAGTCAACAAGCTTGACTGGTTTGTTGATTGTCTAGGGGATTGTCAGGAAGAAAGGTAAATCCTCATCAATGCACACATGCTGCTTCTCACTGCCAATTAAGCTGAAGCATTTCCAAGTTGGCAGCAAAAAATAAAAGGCAAAAGTGCTGCTTGACATATTGACTATAAGGAAAACATCCCAGTTCTCTTGCTGTCTAAGTGATTAAGGGCCTCTGTTTTCCACCAGTGGAGAGACAAGTCAGACCTCAGGGGAGCACTGATGAGCTGCTCCCCTCGTCATGTTACTGTATGTGGATCCATCGCTCAAGTCTCTCTGAGCACCCATGTAGCCACCTCCTGGTTGAACTAGACATGAGTAATTGATTGGCTGTGTGACCAGCTTCTTTAATGGGCTTGGCTGGAT
This sequence comes from Borostomias antarcticus, assembly GCF_949987555.1. Lineage (NCBI taxonomy): Eukaryota > Metazoa > Chordata > Actinopteri > Stomiiformes > Stomiidae > Borostomias > Borostomias antarcticus. The sequence goes on from NC_140258.1 coordinate 8,031,950, forward strand.
GTCTGGATGTCTGTAGGTAAGTGGATCTCCTCCTTGCTGTCCTCCACATTGAGCAAAATAATATCCTGTGCAATAAGGCAATTCCCAAGGCATGCAGCGATGTTTAAATGTGAACGCCCTGGTCTAGAGTGGATATGAGATAATTGACAAGACATGGCTCCAGACATCTCAGACTCCCAATATCCATTGAAGGCAAACTAAACATGTTAAAGATAAACTATCTGAAGGGGGGATATTAATTTGACCCCCTTTACGTTACTGTACAGTATGCGCGCGGTTGTTCGTACATCACACAGCCGATCGAGCCTTTGCAGTAGCAGCACCACGGCTGTGGAATGCATTGCCACGGGACATTAGAACTGCCCCTGATCGGACTACATTCAAGAGAGAGCTCAAGACATTTTTCTGCCTCAAACTGAATTACTGAGATCTCCATAGCTCCATATCTAATTTTGTATTTTCCTTATTATCTATTCTTGTTGCTCATTACCCTTAGTGGAGTTCTATATGTCTGTTTCCTTCCTCTGCTCAGTTGTTGTCTTCATGTTTTCACCTGATGGAACCCACGCTTTGGGCAACCTGACCAGTTGTAAATAATATGCGTGTAACAAATAAAGATGACCGTGATTATGACTATGACAGAGCTCACCATCTGGGGGTGCTCACCACAATTCATTGGCTCCGCCCAGCGACCGCTGGCAGAGGGTATATTTTCGGTTGTGTGTGTTATTTTGTTTGTTCGTTCGGTCACATAGCAGGACTATATAAAAACTACCAGAGATGTGTTTAAAATCCTTGATAGTGTGTCTCCAGCCATCACCTTTACTGCTGGACAGAGCACAGAGATGCCCCAGAGTTCCCCTCTCCCCACGGCCATGCCAGCAAAAGCCTGACATTTCAATCTGGAGGGGGTGATATATGCTCTATGTATTTTATATCTATGCTCTATGTATTTTCAACTGAGTGACCCTAAGGGCCCTATTTTCATGCGGGGGCCAAGTGCTACTGTAAGAGCTAAGGGCTAGGTTTTGTCCGTCACAAAATCAATATTTCTTTGCAACAGACAAAACTTAGCTCTTAGCTCTTAGCACTTAGCCCCAGCGTGAAAATAGGGTCCCTACTGTAGGTCTGACACGTTTGGATATGGATAAATGCTTCCAACGGTTCTCGAGCCTAGTAGCCCATAGGACAGGAGACTATCTCCTGATTCCTTAATGTGAGGCAGCTTGATGCACAAATACACCCCCTGGACATGCCACTAGGGGAGAATATGCCCTACATTTGGTATCGGTGCCACCACAGCTCAACTTTGATAATGGTTTTTAACTGCAAATACGAGGGAAGGGAAGGAAGAAGCATTTAAATTAAGTTTAGACGTCAAATCTTCAAATGGCATTATGGCACCGTCCTTCACTATCTGCCCCGACTGATGTATATTAGGATCTGTCCTAGCGTAACCAGTGGGTTACCACCCACTGAAAAAGAGTGGGTTCTTCAAAATTGGGCATGATGGGAGATACAGGCCTGGGTCCAGTACCCCCTTCCCCTCACCCTACCCCGGGTCCGTATCCTCTTCCTACCCCAACCCTACCCCTGACCCCTGCCTCTACCTGGACCCAGGCACACTCACACACACACTGACATACACCAGTCCTGGGCTCAGATCCCTTTCCCCTCACCCTAACCCGGGTCCGTATCCTTTTCCTACCCCCCACCCTACCCAAACCCCTGCCTCTATCTGGGCCCAGGCACATTTATGCACACACAGACATACACCAATGTTTTGCCATGTCTCTCCTATGATGTTATTAGCCTCTCTTACTCTGAAAATGTAATTTAATGTTATTTATTGCTCTATAAATGTTCTTAGCCGGTAGACAAACATACTCCAGGAGCTTGCTCGATCGCCTTGTTGAGAGGGGTCAGGGAAGAATTTTTACAGCTCACTTATCTGGCCCTCGGGTGATTACTGTTTTTTTGCTTCCCTCTGGAATATGTAGGGGTGGGATGTCTGCCCACCTCCCTTGTTCTCTGTAAAGCGCATTGTGTTGCCTCTGGGTATGAAATGCGCTATATAAATAAAGCTTTGATTGATTGATTGAGTATGCACCAGAGGGGACCATTCTCCTATTTAAAAATTGGCCTTAATAGATAATGGTATCAGTGGATTATCCAAATTAACAATGGGATTAGAATAGTATCATAAAGAGGCTAAGAAAATTGATTTGGTTTGTTCCAAGACTACTTGTCCTTCCAGACAGTACCAGTTTGCTTTGGAGGATCTACTTCCATAAACCTAAAAAGTTATAGGTCTATCCAATTGCGTCCTGATGCATTTTGATCAGAAACCGTTGATACCCCTTGAACATCAAAAATAAAGCAGCTGCAGACCCTTGTCATGTTTGTGAATTGGGGTCTGGCGAAGCCAGGCTACAGGCCAACGGTTCAAGGGCTAAAATTAATATTAGAGGAGATACTGGGCAACCCTGTCGTGTCCCCTAGTGTGAAGGGAAAGGATCAGAGAGAATGTTGCTTTTGAGGATACAGGATTGCGGTATAGAGCTCTGAACCGATTCATATTGCACAGACCGGACCAAAGACATATTTCAAATAAAATATGAAAAAGATATGGCCATTGAATCCTATCAAAGGCTTTCTCTAGAGAGCGGCCCTATATGTTACTTGAATTAGCCTCCTCATATTATTGGACGACTAGCGGCAGGATGACTGGTTCAGGCTTACAAAGTATGGAATGATTTTTTCCAAACAAAGAGCAAAGTTGGCAAACCCTTTGTAATCATCATCAGGTCGTCCACAGACAGGCCTCCCATCTTTGTCTCCAATTATCCCAGTCCTCCATACAGCGGGCAATCTCATTGATGGTCTCCACTTCCACATCCATCCATGTATGTCCACGTATTTTTTGGTAGTACATCCTCGCAACTTGCGTCCGCGCCATGGACATGGCTCCCATAACACCATGTTAGACCATGTTGCTGGTCAGAAGCTCACTCTGTCTGTAGCAGTGCCCAGCCAACCTCATTCAATCAATCAATCAATCAATCAATCAATCAAAGCTTTATTTGTATAGCGCATTTCATACCCAGAGGCAACACAATGCGCTTTACAGAGAACAAGGGAGGTGGGCATACGACCCACTCTCTACATATTCCAGAGGGAAGCAAATCATCAAAGCATCATTCTCCTTGCTGTTATCTTCCCACTCCCCCTTGGCCTCTCTCCGTATAGATCCCCAATACTGACGGGCGCATTATGACTTATGTCCAGTGCAGGGGCGTCATGCAACCCAAAAAAACGAGGGTGCACGGGAGAGCGAAGCTCACTAAGCGTGCGTGCGCGGTGTTATTCGTGCGTGCAAGATTTTTGTGTTTTTGTGCATTTTTGCAGTTTAAAATCAGGACACAGCACACTACCAGTTGCCACTGAAGCGGTGTGAAATTAAACTTACCGGTAGCGTTTTTTTTTTTACTCACTTGGCATTGGTCCGAATGATATACTGTATACTGAAATATGAAGTATATTGAATCTGATATACTGAATAGCCTAATATTTGGAGGACCTGTTCTGTCCTCAGACGGACCATGAAAACGTGTTTATCTGAGATGAAGCGAGGGGGGGGCTTCCAGGTCCAGTGTTCATTTGGAATAAACCAAATCCACCGGATTGAGAGCAATAGAGAGCATAGAGATCAAGTGGTGACAGGGGGACTTTGGAATTGCCAGTCGGCAGTGCCCAAAGCTGAGTTTATCTCAGGCTATGCATCCTTGTCCTCCCTCAGCTTCCTCGCTCTCACGAGACATGGATCACACCAGAGAACACTGCCACACCCGCAGCCCTGTCAGATGTGTACTCTTTCTCCCACACTCCCAGAGCTGTGAGGCGAGGTGGTGGTACTGGCCTGCTCATTGCCCCAACATGGAAATACTCACTCTTCTCTATTCCACAGTTCTCCCCGCCCTCTTTTGAATCCCATGCTGTCTCTGTCACGTATCCAATCAAGCTCAACATTGCTCCTCTTGGTGAATTCCTAGAGGAGCTCGATACACTAGTTTCGCACTTCCCTGATGATGGGTCCGTACTCATCCTTCTCGGCGACTTCAACATCCAGAGTGAGAAATTGGAACCTCTTCTCTCTTTCCTCTGCTCCTTCGATCTTCACCTCTCTTCTTCTCCTCCTACGCACAAACCACTATTTCATGTCCTACTCCCTCTCCCTCCCCTCTTCTCCCGTAACTCCTCCTCCATGGTTACCACCCGTAGCCATCTCCGCTTGCTCTCCCCTACTGACCTTTCCTCTGCCGTCACCTCCGCCCTCCCCACCCCTGAATCCTTCTCTCTCCTACCCTCTGATACTGCCACTGATCTTCTCCTCTCTATTCTTTCCTCTTCTCTGGACAATCTCTGTCCCCTCACCTGCAGGCCAGCACAGGGCTCTGCACATCCTACCTGACGGGCCACTCCTACCAGCTGACATGGAGAGGGTAAATGTCGGAACCGCGTAGTCTGACTACGGGGGTTCCACAAGGGTCTGTCCTGGGTCCTCTCCTGTTTTCCCTCTACACTACATCTCTGGGCTCTGTCATTCACTCGCATGGCTTCTCCTATCCCTGCTATGCCGATGACACCCAACTGGTCCTGGCATTTCCCCCTTCTTATACACAAGTGGAGACACGCAGTGTCCAGAAAGCTGCTGCTCGCCTGGTGTTCAACCACCCCAAGTTCTCCCAGACAACTTCCCTTCTCCTTGGTTTTATGGGGGAGGCTGGATTTCCACAAAAATATGATGGGCCTATTATGCCTGCTCTATAGATAAATGTAAACTAGAAAAGCCCACTCCACTTACACATTCAACAACTGTACATGCTGACGACATGCATCATAGGTGGGGGATGACAGGTTCACTGTGCACTTGTTTTTGAGTTATGTCTGTCCTGTTTAGAAAACAAAACATTCTATTTAATGTAAATCTTCTGGGAAACAAGTGAGGGATTGTGGGAGGCCGAGAAAAGATACCAAAAGCCTACTGCACTGAAATGACAAGTGTGTGTATAAGAGCTGATGCAAGTCTTAAGAAATCATGTGCACTGTGGTCTTAGATAAGGTTCAAATAAGAAGTGTTTTCTGTGCTTTTCTTCTTGTTCTTTTGTTGTAACTTTTTTTATTCATGTATCACAGTTCAATGACAGCCTTGTCCAGCTGAGTAAATGTGATTTTCATGTTACCTCTGTCTTTACTAACTTGAAAGGGGATGATATGGGGAAGCAAGCTATTAGGTAATAGGAGTGGTGTGTGGGAGAAAGGGGTTTATCAAATGAAGGGTTAGTCCAAACCGAACAGTATATCCCTGAATTCCCATCTTGCTTTGCTGATCTGTGGATATAAGAGAAAATCACTCTCTGTACAATGATAAGTCTAAGATATCATCAAAATAACACACTCCTCTGTAGCTAATTAATCAAACATACTGTAGAATGTTTCTGTTGGCAACCAGGAATATAATTACAGTACTTGTGCAGACGTTCCTTCCAATTACTGTGTTAACTCATGTTGGGGGGAAATGATCAATCATCCTGAAAAACCCATTCAGCAGGTTAATTATCATGGTTTCTTCCATGGTATGAAAGACAGCAATGGGACAGTTAATGTGAGTCTGTACCAAAATATAGCAAGTTAGCAACAATAAAAAACATCCTCACAGCCAGGAAACACCTACAGCTTGAAATACACAAAGGTAGTCAAGCATGTCTTGAAACAACCTCAAAAAGTTAAGAGCAGTGTGAAATATCAAGTTTGTTATTGGTCTAATGGCCAGGGCTATACAGTGCAAAATAACACATATTAAGGCATAACTGAAGACAATTGGATCAGTTATGCTCACACTGTATAATAATTGGCCATTATTTCCATGGTTTTATATTTTGTGATTTCCCCCAAGGGCTGAGGAAGGCTTCAAGAAATAGTATAGGGTTGAAGTAGCCTAGATCAGAGGACAATTAGAGCCAATCATCATTAAAATTCCCATTCGCAAGTGACTTCTAGCCTGACACAGAGAAAGAAGATGATACAAAGTCGTGTCCTAGTGTATATGCTATATAAAGGATTAGGCATAATTTGTCTCAAGGGGGATGAGATATCTCAAACTTACCGCTTATCAGAGGAACATGTGCTCTTTATTGTATCCTCTCACAGAAAGCAGGCTAAAAAAAGATTTTATGACTTCAACATCGCTAAAGGAGGCAAAGAAGTTAGGCCAGAATCTGGTACAGTATGTAGTAACACGACACAAGCCTATTACCATCATAAGAGCCTAATCCATGACTTAACACATGCAGAGTTGGGATTTGTAAAGGACCTCTTATGGAGTGCTTCGACAACTCAATAGTGGCTCATTAGATAAATCACTACAGCCAGAGCGGGTGCACGCCAAGGGAGTAGCCTACAGTACATTCTACATGCCTTTGATCCCACTTCATCTTCTGAGTTTCATATAATATATGAACTAAGCATAAAACATGTTCTAAGCATGTGTTTGGTCTAAGCTTCAGCCCTGACTAGTGCACATTTAGTGAACATTTCATTTGCTATGCAGTCAAAACCACAGCTGGTTGCTGAGTTTGTTGGGGAGCATTTTTGAAATCCTCTGAAAGCAGCATCTCTTAAAAGCCACACAGCTGTGATCTTCAGCTCCGTTCTTTGATTCGCCGACTCTTGGGTTCTTTTGACAGGGGGAACAATGTTGAGATGTTGCAAGGGGGAGCAACAGAGACAGAAGAGGAGGAAGTTTTCTAAGGTCAGACTGACAGACAGCTCCTCCAGGAATCATACTCTGTTGGCAGCATTTTTGAAAGCCAACCATTTTGTATTGTCAATGTATTGGTACTGATCTCTGCTGTTCAGGTCATAGACCATATTATTAGTATATGGCTGTAGCTCATTGGCTGCTGGAATGTCATTGTTGTTGGTGCATTTGTAATATACTAGCCATGGCTGATGCCCCTTTTACAATAACACAGGTCAGGGTGAAGGCCTACTGAATAATAAACTGATCAATACAGCCTCTTCTCAGACATAGAGGAGTCATCTAAAGACTTCATACTATATTATTAAGATAAATACGGATCGAATGCTGAGGACTGCTGAAACGTTGTCACAATCATCTGTGTTAAGCAATGGAGGAGTGCATAAGCACTGGTATCGGTTCACTTGGTACGCATGTGTGTCTAAAATATTGCAGCCCAAAGAGCAAACTATGGCACTCGGTATGGAGCTACAGTATGGCACTTGGTAATCAACTATGTGTCCTAAGATCCTAAAAACCCAGTCTGGATTGTATTGATTTGTTCTTGTTCTTCCTGGGGCCTCATTTATCATTGAGGTACGCCTTTTTTACACAGTCTTTTCCGCGATTTCTGGCGTACGCCCTCTTCCCTCCCCACAGCGCGATCTATCAACCAAAAAGGGCGTATATTTAGTCGCCTTTTTCTTCACGCTCTTCTACGACACCTCTCGACTCATAGCGAACGCACGCGATGGCGACGGCGATGGTGGGAGGAGGAGGATTAGGAGGGAGCGGTTGTTCCGCGACCGACACGATCTGCTGGCCCATGATGTATTGTACATTAAAACATTGATGTTCTCCCAAGGTTTTTGGACAGTCAGTGTCCAGGCATATATGACCTTTCACACTCAGAGGACCTGAAGAGACCAAGTCTCTCATGTGGGACTTGTGGGGCTCTGCAGTCCAGAGCACAGATTACCAAGGCGCCATAAGTGCATCCAGGCACTGTGTTAGGTTAATCCCCAATGGGGATGGGGCCAGGGGCTGCTGTGCCCTGCGGCCAAGCGATGTGTTACCCAGTCGGGGGTTGTGTTATCGAAGCTGAGCAGAGTATGCATCCAGTGCACTGGAAAAATAGGCCAGCTAGAGGGAGGAGAGAGTTCCCGTCACGGTGCAGACAAAGCACACACTAAAACATCCCATCATCCTCGCTGCATGCCCTCTGCAGGCATTAGTGCAGCTGATTGTATGCAGTGCTTGGACCATGTGGGATTGCCTCGCCACCGCCACACAGCAGCACTACGTCACTGACCATGACGTTTCAGTAGTTCTGAATTTGACAAATGGGGACACATTCTAGCCTTTATAGTGTATTGATGTGTCTCCAGAAAGCTATCTAATGAAGGGTCTCAAAATCCACCATCACCAAGCATCGCCTTCTTACCTGCTAATGAGGAGCAGGACGAACACGGCCCCCCCCGGGGGAAACAGAGCCATCGTTGACGGTGGTGCGGAGCTGTCAGGTAGAGTCTATCTGAAATAAAAGGACAAAGAGGAAATCTGCAAGTCATTTCAGCTCCATACTGGTAGACCCGAGGACATGATGATCGATCCATGTTACACATGCATACAAGTTTGGGCAGTGAATAAAAGTTGGTATCTCAGAGCCGGCGAAAAGAACTCCCAAAGCAAGGTATTTTCAGGTGCTAAGTACTTCCAAGCTGAAGTCAGCAGGCGTCACAGATGGTGAAAGTCTTCTGCTCTATTTTTATCTCCTACTTGAGTTATGTCAGCTGAACAGATATCATCCAGCTTGCCATATGTTTCTGATGTCCAGCAATTTTCCTTTCCAGAGAGTTTAGGGAAAATTTTTGGCTGGATGTCATCAAATACAAAACCACTTAGCCAAGGGCAAATTGAAACTCCAGCACTAAACCCCAGACTTAGTGTAGGTTAAAGCCATTTAAACCCTAGACATACTGTAGGTTAAAGCTATTTCAGCCTCCCCATCTTCCCACATTCTACAAGCCGTCCTACGTATTCAAAGACCAACCGTATATCAACAACAGACACCCCTTACATGAAAGCAGACAGGAAAAAAGAGTTCCAAATGGTTTAACCACCCAGGCCTAAGTGTTGCGGGCTTCCGGCTGATTGAGAGGGAAATTCAATATAATATTGAAGGGTCATTATCTCAAGGTACCATTCTTTGTGGCAGCGGAATTGGCAATTAATGCACCTGCCGCAGCCACTCCCCAGCATATAGGCCAGCGTGCCCTACGTTCCAGTGCCAGAACGTAGTCACCTGTATAGGCACCACAGCTAAGCTTTGATTCAGCTAGTTTGTATTTTGCACAGCATTTTTGGCTCACCCGTGTTCTTCTCGAACCCTGCCTCCCTCGAGACCCCAGCCTTGCCTTCCACGGACCTTCCTCCGCGCTCCCTGGACCCTTGCCTCCCACGGACCTTCCCCGGACCTTCCTCCGAGCTCCCTAGCTCCCTGGACCCTTGCCTCCCCTTCCGCCTGCCTGCCTCCCTCCGAGCCCCTCTGAGCCCCTCCAAGCCCGGGAGTGGACTTGCACCTATCACCCACACACTTACAACACCCCCTGATCATATACCACATAATCGCACCACATAGTCTCTGCATTACATACGCTTAGTATAATTCCACACCCCACGCTCTCATAAATAAAATCCATATTTTTGCCATTGAGATCCCCTGCCTCTGTGGCGCCTCCTTCCCCGTACTGCTACAATTGTCTTTGAATCCAGTCATGAATCCATTAATGTCAGACAAATGGTTAGCTACGTGACTCAGCACAGATTCTGCAGAAGATCTTATCGATGAAAAGGGGAAACTAAATAATTAAAAGTAAATGATGAATGATTCCTCTTCTCTGGTCATCATTTTGCATTATTGGATTTATTCTCTCATTTCATGTGCCAAAAAAGGATGGTGGATTATCTCTGGTCTGAACACATTATTATGCCAGGCCTTGTGAGACCATCCTGATCTAGTGAGCTCACATTCAGCTTCACTCCGCATATCAGTCTGGCATTCACCCTATCTCCAACGATTATCGTGGGCGAGAATACTTGCCTTGACAGACTAACTCCATCAGCCAATCAACATAACAAAACTTTTGCCAAATCCAGTCGGAAGAAAACGTCTTTTCCTCCGAGAAACTCAGAGCAATACTCTTGTTCTTGTTTAATTGTTATTATTGAGTCTATTTATATTTATATAGTCTATTTCTGCAATACGTTTGGCTGTGTTTATTCTACTACTCTAACATTAACGTTACTGCTCAGTACTCATTGCTCAAGGAGGCTGTTTTGCCACGGGAACAAATCAGGGGCTATCTTCTACTGGGGGGCAGAACAACAATCAAAACACAGTCCCTGATTGGCCCGGTCAAAACGCAATCGGAGAATAATAATTCAAGTTAGGGGGCTACTGTAGGTCCAGACTGATCTGCGGAGGCAAACTGAAAGTGAGCTGGCGAGATCAGGATGGTCTCATGAGGTTACACTGTGCCCTCAACAGCCTGTTAACCGCAGATAAAAGACCAGCTGGACACCTTGACATACACAACACACTGCCTCACACACGCGGTGCATCCATCAGCACATTGAAGGCAGTAGGCAACTCAATACATGGATGTACAGTATGTACAGTAGATACTGATTAAAATACGTAATTCACAATCTCCACAAAATACACAACCTGCACACACTCTCTCTGTCTCTCTCTGTCTCTCTCTGTCTCTCTCTCTCTCTCTCTCTCTCTCTCTCTCTCTCACACACACACACGCACTCCCACACACACACACATACGTTTACATTACACTACAGTCATTTAGCTGACACTTTCATCCAAAGCAACTTACAATAATTGAACTTAACGTAGGAAAAGTCAGTGTACTACTACTTGCCAGAACTCACAAGTGCATCTTCTTTCTAAAACAAGTGACTAAGGTCAGAGGTCCAGTAGAAGAGCGCAGTGGTTGGATGAGGGTGTAATGCTTGACCATGGCCTGGACGTAGGAGGGAGCAGTTCCTTTCCTTGCCCTGCAGGCCAGTACCAGCATTTTAAACTAGATGCGAGCTGTTACAGGGAGCCAACAAACACACACATACACACACACACACACACACACACACACACACATAAACATTCATACAAACTAACAAACAAACAAACACTGCTTCCATGAAAAAGCATCCGTAAGAGAGTGGGATGTAAAATCTCTAAAACGCCAAAACATTTGCTCACTTGCTATTTTAGGATATGGGGCCATATTTCATTGGCTCTATTACTAAAGAGGCTGCTTCTGTCTTCAAGCCAGTTGCCTAATCTCCCCTGTACAGCTGTTATCATATGTGCCAGTCAACTAAAAACCCAGCGCTCTACTCTCTGGGTGTCGACCCAGAGCCCACTGCAAACCTTCAAACACCCCCAGAAACAGCCCTCTGCAGTCAGAGGCAACGATACCCAGCCCCTCCTCCTTCAGATCCCCATCTTCTGGGAATGATTTGATTTTAAGCTGACTTGAAAAGGGCAAGGGCGAGTAAAAAGAAAAAAGAAAGAAACGTATGAACTCTTGAGTCACATGATCTAATTCTCAGCCCTTTCTCTCCCTCGTTCGTTGCCTGGCGTACCGGATGACTCATGTCTATGTCAGCCCCCCCCCCCCACACACACACACACACACCCACACGTGGCCCCAGTGTTCCCTGGCCTTTAAAAACTGCTTGGTTTGAGAACCCCCCACTGTACTGACTAACTGGACTGAGAAACCCACCACTGTGCTGAGAACCACCACCCCCCCCAATCACCACCACCTCAACCCTTCTGCTGCTAACATCTCAAGCATGGAAAGCTCCCTTGCTTGCCTCTCTAATAAGCACACACACACAAACACACTCACACACGCACCCACACACACATACATACACCTAGTACATATACACACACAGCACACCCTACAGACTGTGTCTAAAGTAGGCGGAGGCCTCTCTAAGCTCTACGCTCTAAGCTCTGTTTCATCTGGGAGATCCAAGGCTTTGATTTTACTCTGATTGACTTATCTTCCTCATCAGTCCTGAGCAGGCTTGCCTCACCCAGCACCTCTGAGATTTACGTATGGGATTAAATACAAATCCCTCTAATGGCTATGGTGGTGATGATGATGATGATGATGATGATGATGATGATGATGATGATGACGACGACGAAGACGACGATGATGACGATGATGACTGGATGAAATATAACCAATCGGGTGGCTGGAGAGCATCTTGAACTCTTAGCTCTGACCTTGGGGGCTTCAAGGTCTCATTCCTCACATGTTATCCTTGAGAACCAACACCTGCAGGGAACTAGCTCATCAGGACGAGTGTCTGGACATCGTGACACATTGAGGGACAACATGACGAAGACTTGTGGCAGTCAAATGACCAGTGATAGATGACAGTGCCACAGAGGCCAGGCCACGGAGACCGGCCCACATGTCAGAGTCCGGCCGGACAAAACCCAGTGAGAGCGCTCTAATGTCAGACAGCCACGGCCCTGGCCGTCTCTTCCTGCGGCACGGCTGGGTCTAGGAGCTGGTGGCGGTGACACGACTCATTAGTCATCAGAGAGGAGGAGAAACGAGTCACCAGGGGGTCACATCCCGGGCCACAGCTGGCACCTTGGCGCATATCCTCATTGCCACAGAGCCTCCAGACTGCCCAGTCCTCTGCCAGGCAGGTAATGAACACAGCAGACAGGCAAATGACACACTAATTAAGGGATGGTGAAAATGACAGCGGGTGCAGGTGCAATGCAGATAGGCAACTAGTTGGCCAGCACCGAAGCAGTCTGGGCGAAGCATATACTATGTAGTATTCAAGACAGATTGGTGATTTTCGTGGACTTTTTTTCCTTTTTCAAAAGCTCTTAAATGTGCAGTGTTGTGATATTGAGTGGGAAGAAAATTAGCTATTGAGTTTTGGTGATAATGAGCATGTTAAGCCTGTTTATGATAATCTCTTTCTTTGCAGTCCCAATTTCATCTCTGAATGTCACGCTTGCCGATAACTAACTCCGATAATGGGCGTCTTGTTTACAAGATGAGTGTGGAACGTTAATTGGCCTACAACGGCTATTACTCTCACTGGAGTTGACTATTTGAATAGCGCCAGTTACAATAAATTGGCTTTTTAACTGAATAGGAGATTTAGGAAGTAGAGATTATTCGTGCAATAGCTAGGCATTAGTCATCAGCAGCATTGTGCTGACACCTACACCCTTCATCACAGAGTGACGCACCGGTAAGGGGGATTACTCCCTGGTAAAAACCTGCCCATCATCAGCAGATGCTATAGGCATTGTTAACCATTTGTGCCCCTCGCTGTGAAGAATATAAGTCATCTTTACTGTACACTTGGATTCACATTAACACACATCCTCGAGGGCTGTATGAAAAGTATTTCTGACCTTCATCTGTCATCAGCGCAGCCTGGCTACCTTGTCACTGCGATGCCCCTGGCCCCCTTCCCCAGCATCACTCAACAGCAAAGGCGACAACGGCAGGTTGTCTGAAGGTCTTGAGTGCTATGGCGTAGTAAAAAAGGCTATCCAATAACGATCAATCACACATTCAACATGAATCATGGTAATATGCATAACAATTACATCTCTCTCTCTCCCTCCCTCTCTCTCTCTCGCACACACACACACACACACACACACACGTTGATGAATGGTTTTCATTCTACGGACCTGACTTAATTTGCGTAGCAAATAATTAAACAGGCTATACGATATTGGCCGGGTTTCCCGAACGAGTTAAGAAGCACTTACCTCCAAAGTAGGCCTACTTCTTAACTCCCATACAAAGGGTTGCTTAATGGTTCCTTAAGAAGATTCTTTATCGGGAAACCCGGCCATTGTTGTTTAGTTCGAACCAAAAGTATGGCAAACGAGATATTTGCGTGAAATGTTAAGTGATTTGTTTTGTTCAGCGTTTTACTTTTGGATACGAAACAAGCCTAACTGACACTTCAATGTCAGGCTACGGACTAAACCAGTAAATCGTTACTGTATTCAGCAAACGCAAACATTCATCAAGGCAAGGCGCACTTTCTTCAAAAATAGCCTAAACTTAGACGCTCAACAGAACTGTACGTACAGTACGAGGCTGCAGGAAAATATAAGCGCACCGCCACGATGCATAACACTTTGCGATGTAAACATCTTTGGTGCCTCTGACAAAGAATGTAATATAAATACCTATATCAAGTTACAAACACACCAGAGGTTCTTACCTGTAGCAATCGGTGACCGAGCGGATGTCATAAATATCGGAAATAAGAGTCCGGGACATTTACATTTCCTAAGCATTCGAATTAAGGTGCCGGTTTTGTGGGAAGAGGCACCTGCTGATGCGCGAACATCTGCCCGCGAAAACAACTGGTGCTCTGTCAGCGAATGCCCAGCTACTGTACTGGGGTCTGCTGCTACTGTACTGGGGTCTGCTGTACTGGGGTCTGCTGCTACTGTACTGGGGTCTGCTGTGTGAGAGCCGTGTCGCCGGCGAGCGCGCAATGACGCATATGGATAAAGAGGCTTTGGTTTCAACAAAGAAAATATAGGTGATATCGAAAACCCACTCCGTGGATTACTCCGGTAGATTAACTCACTTTTGCCCCATCTTCATACCAAAATCAGTCATGATGATATTCAGTCTACTTTTATGCGATGTGAGACAGTGCTACATCGAAGCGTGAGGGATTCTAGAGAAATAATGTGATCTTGAAATACAGTAAAGAATCAAAAGGAACAACACATCCCCTTTTTACTTGATCTAGCCTACTGTAGGTCTACTGTACTTCGTAGTCCAAGATAAACCACATTCTTCTGTACAAACGAAATAACATTACATAATTTTATTTGGCCCGTTACAACAAAACATTCCGTTGACCAAAGTCGCTTATTGTTACTCTGAAGTAACCAAGCAACAATAATCTCCTCAGTTCGTGTTTATCGCTTCACCGAATCACAGGTCATATAAATTATGACCATCATCTTCACCTGCTCGAGATAAAGTGCCGAGGTCCACCGGGCCAAATGTCATGGACTCACTGGGGGCCTGTTATGCCATGGTAGTTTGGGGTTGACTGATGAAGAGCGACGACCCCCCCAGGCTTCACCTAGCCTTCTCTCTCCCACGTGGGTGTGCTGGGGAAAATAAAGGATTCCACTTTCATCAGAGGTACCCTTCTCCGGGCCCTTGGGTAAGTGGAGGGCAGTCAGGCAGGACTGATCTGATCCTGTAGCTCACATGCCGGCCACACATATGCTGCGACTCTTTCCTCGGTCCTGCTTCTCTCATAGAAATGCTTTGATCGAGTTTCCCTTCTTTTTTGCACACTCAGTCAGCTTAATGCCCTTGGAGATAATTATACAGTAACCCACACCAATAAGGGTAGAGGACTGGTGACAAGACAAGACATTTGCCTGGAAGGCCACGATCCCCTCTGTAATCTGTCAGTCTTTGACAGATACCTCCCTCAGCCTCCCCGTTTCATTTCAAGTCCAATTGGACCATTTCCACGGCACCCGAGTCCCCCCATCCATCTACCCTGGCCACTGCCGAACCACTTTACTCAGGGACACATGTAGCTCCCATGTTTTATGTATGATGTGTACGGCACCACTATTTCTTTTCAGTTCCATCTTTTACCCATGGGTCACCAAGGGGCGTCCAGATTACAGAACCGCCCAGCAATCAAGCCTCTAATCCTATATTGCACAGTGATTTTTTCTCCATAGCTTTCAAGAGGTCAACCGCAGTATACATCATACAACATGTATTTTTCATACGTGAAGAGTGAAGAGTAGTCCATCCCTTGGAGGATGGGAGGAATAGGGGAAGTGAAAGGGGTATGTTGCTGGGATTGTCTGAGGGGTCAGCAACCATAACAAGGGGCACCAGATCCCTCAGACAAGCAAACAGCCATGCATAATTCAGTATTTCCATTGCTTTAGCCTTTTGATTTTGAGGAATTCGACTGTATCAATAGTGGTGCTTAACACAGAGGGAGGTCACTTTGGATATCCATTAGTGGTTATAGATATGGAATTGGCACTCTGCCTCATTCAAAGCCCATTTCAGCACCATGGACAGGTCAGTACTCCCATTTTCAGAACCATGGACAGGTCAGTACTCCAATTTCAGCACCATGGACAGGTCAGTACTCCCGTTTCAGCACCATGGACAGACCATGACTCCCCGTTTCAGCACCATGGACAGGTCACGATGCCTCATTTCAGCACCATGGACAGGTCACGATGACTCATTTCAGCACCATGGACAAAGCTGAAATAGTGCTCAGCCATCAGGAGCACAATAATATATGGCTACTGCAACAATTCCCTTCTCTCTTTCCCAGTACACCAACATGCACCAATGGCAGTGCAATATTGATCCTGTTCCTTATAGAGCAAGACTACAATTTCACCATTTAGCTGTCACTCTTGGCTGCCAAAGCTATTGTCAGGTAGAGGAGCAGTGGATCATTTTAAACAACACGCATTAAACTTTAACCACAATTCATCACCTACAAAGAAGGCTGCTGTGCTAGGTCATGTGAGTCATGTTTGCAGGTCATGGTGTAGATTATTTAAAAAAAAAATTGTACGATATACTATAACTTTAAATTCTATCCCTTTGCAACAGTAAAACAACTCACTGCAGGAGGTATCTACTGTGTGTGTTTTTCACTTATATTATAAACTAGTGCCAGTGGGAGGCAGGCATACCAACAATAGTGCTTTATACATTTTAGCCTCATTAAGATCATCCCAATTAATTCAAGCATCACTTCAAACCTCATGATATCAACATTTTAATGTATGTATGAGTGCAATTATAAACCCTCATTAGACAGATGTTGTTGGCATTTCCAGTTGGTTCAGATGTGTTTTTTTGTGTTAAATGTTTCCAGGCAGTGGAAAGTAATAAGCACATTAACCTTTACAATGTGTTAGAAAGTTGCCCTGACCTTTTGTGTTAGCGAGTTAAATTTAACCCATGATTTAACTCTCAAAAAACAATGATTATCCACTACATGACAAACTTATTATGCATTCATAACCATACAATCACAGTTTTAAATGTTTATTTTTATGGTCCCAAGACACAATATGGGCTACCACTTTGTTTTCAGTAAAAAAGAAAAGGTTTAAATTCACACATTATATCTCCTATGCAGTGGTACAGGGGTGTGTAAACTGTCCAGTGCAGTTTACCCACCTTGTTGTCCCTCATTGATTAACTCAGTGGATCAGAAAATAGGTGAGAAAACTCTCAGGTGGCAAGGCGGACTAGCAGGTTTATCTTGTAATTAGCGTGTCTTCATTTATTTGTTTACATGTATTGTGTGTTGGTTGTTTCCATCGAGGACCACTTTGGAAATATGCATTTTCAGTCATGCTTTGAAGCGCTATCCTCTGGGATTTCACAGGATTTTCAGAGATCATACTGTATTCCTTTGAGATGTTGTGCTTTTAAATTCCAAATATAAATCTAATTAAAAGAAACGTCCAATATAGCCTATAGTAAAAGACAACCATTGGCCACTGGGCCGTCATTCTTTTGCATGTGTACTGTACCTATGCCAGTGACCTTGTCTGGATTGTTGACAACTCATTTGTTCTTATTATAGTCCAAGATAATGTCTGTCTTTTTATACCGTCTACTGCTCGCAACAGCATTGTTGTGGAGAGTGACGTGTAATAGAAATTGTAATAGATACATTCAAATGAGTGTATTCTCTGTATCAAGACATTGTGTAAAGCAAGAAGCTGCCCTTTGTTTATTTCCCTGACCCCCTATCTCCAGGCCTTTTAATCAACTTTATGGCAGGAGACCTCCCCAGAGGTCCCCTCCTCCCAACTATCTTTGATCCCTGTCTTTGTTCACTTGAGCTGTGGCCTAGCCTACTCCCTATAATTGGCTAGTGAGGTATTTGCATGCAGGTATGGGCACACCCACACTGCATAGCACAGCGAGCACAGCGATAAATTCCACAAGTATTTGCTAGGCTCCCATTTTGTAGTGTTCACTGACAACAACATTCTCATTCAAACTTACAGGAGGTGAACCTGAGAAGCCTGGAGCAACAGTGGGCAGCCAGACTCTACAACTACCACTTCAACATCAAGTTCCAGCCTGACAAAACCAATGCTAATGCTGATGCCCTATCTCGAGTACCTGTGGATGGAGGAGAGGATGGCGAAGAGGAGGAGATCCTGGCCCTGAAGACTTTTCTCACCAGGGTGGAAAACTCATGCCCAGAAATGCTTAACTCTCCTGTCCAAGTTCACCTAGAAGAAGTGCAGCTGGGCCAAACCCCCTGGAGAATGGAAGGACGGCCAGCAAAAAGATGACATGATTCGCCACATGCTGTTATCTTTGCAGACAGGGAAACCGCCCAGTGCAACAGAAAGGAACGCCCTGCAGCGTGACACATTCGGCAGATCCTGAAGGAGAGGAAGAGGCTGACCCTGAGGGAAGGAGTCTTGCATCAGTGTGTGAGGGACCCCAACACCGCAAACTCCATCTTTCAGCTGGTCCTCCCTACAGCCTTGAAAGAGGAGGTGTGGCAGAATTGCCACGAAAGGGCTGGCCACACGGGTGTGGGAAAGACTTTAGCTCTCATCCGCTGCCCACGAGTGTTGAGTATTATACCAGCCTACTTTTCTTTTATTGAGCTGAATTATTTTCATAGTTTGCAGTGGTTGAAGTTTGCACTGGTTTTCAAGTTTGCTGTGTTTACCAAGTTTGCAGTGTTCATAAGTGTGCAGTGTAGTTGCAGTCCGACAAACATATCTCTAAAGCCTTCAAAACATCAATCATATTCGCTTCATCTTTCGCGTGGTCAGCTTGGCCCCCACAACGCTGCTTGCAGCTTGAATTATTATTGAGGTTGGTAAGCCGCTTGCAGGGCTGCCAAGTTTGACCAAAAGCTTGGAGTGAGATTTTTTCACTTAGTCACGAGTTTGACAGCTGGAGCCGATCAGCTATTGCTAGTTTTTCTTCCGATGTCCCATTCATATCTCAGCTAAACACAACTATGCTTGAACTTTTCCACTTTTCCACTTGCCAGCTTGTGCTTCTCATTATTATCTTTAGGGGAGTTGCTTGTGCAATGGAGGGATACTTTATTGGGAACGAGCCGTTGGATTGTATTCAGACATAACGTAGGCTGGTACTGTCAAGGATCACAGCCGACTGATCCCCTCCCGTGACGGAGGGTTATCAGCCGGGCTGGAGTTCCGTCTCTCATCGCTGACCAGCAGCTGCCAACTTGGGCTAATGCTAGTGTAAATGGATGTAGACAGAAGGCGAGCGGATGCTGTCAAAGACAACAGAAAACATGGCGAGCGGCAGTGGTAGAACTCGTTTTTGGAGTGAAGACGAAACCAACTTCATGCTCAATTAAATGAAGGACATGAACATCCTTCATCTCCGAGATGGGAGAAAGTATACTAATGGCGACATTCTTAAGCAGGTAGACCTCAATGTCCACCCTAAACCCTCAAGCCCTGAGCCCTCACAGACTTATTGACGTCACCTGGTAAAGTGGTTGAGTGCGAGAGGCTGCAAGGGCTTGAAATGGTTTAAAAGGGAATGGAACAGCACTTGTGACATCACGTTGCGTTGATGCCAAAATATGTCTTACTATTGTGGGTTTGGGTCTTCTTATTTTACGCTTCAATTTTATTTTCAGAAAAGTTTTTTTTTAGGCCTACAGGTAAATTAATTTTGGATTGAGTCAAATCCCCTTTACATTATCACAACCCTGTTACCCTCGAAACATTTCTGTTCAACTTGAAATCATTTCATTTTCTGGTCATAAGCAAACTACATTACTGCCTGTGATTCTTGTTTGTGATGAATCCAAAAGTATTTACTTAAGAATGATAACACACATTTCTGCACCTCACAATCTCCATATTCATGTTGGAAATCTCAATTCAAAGAACACTGTACCGAGATGGATGGTTAATGTCATGCAGCTTTTAACTGGGTAATCATATGACTTAGGGCAACAGAAATCGATATAATTTATAACAATAGCCTACATATTTTCAAATAAATAAAATTATACAAACCCATGGGGTTGATAACCTGTTCTATTAATACATCCATGGCTCTGATGCATACTGGCAATTTTCCCCGAATCAGTACGTCATCCGGGTACTTTTCGCATAGTGCAGATTTTATTTTTGTTCGCATACTGCATACTGCATTTTGGCAAAATCAGTACATACTACTAGTATAGTATGCGGTTTTGAAAACAGCCGTTGACTCCGTTTCCCCGGGCGCCTTCCTTCTGCGCATGCTGCGCACGTGCGCGCCTCTCCGGGCGCCTCGGCTCCCCACGCGGCCTCGCTCCGCACCTGTTCCCTGTCCCAATCACTGCACCAGCTCGTCATCAGCTCCTCAGCGACAGCTCAAAGCTCCGGGCTGCACTTCTGTTCCTCGGCAGAACGCCCCAAGGACATTCTTGCCTCGTCTCCCAAGGCTGCCGCAGCTGCCATTAGCCCCCCCCCCCCCCCCCGCCCCCCCCCGCCTTCCAGCTGATATTCACCCCCCACTTGTGACTGTTTCACATTAAAGTACACTTCGTTAAAGTACTCTGTTCCTCACCTCATGCATTTTTGGTCCACTGTGGGTTACCATAACACCATTCCCACCATGCATGGTCAACTTTTTCCGCAACAGCTCTTGGCCTGAGGGCGTAAGACGTTTGTCACATGTTGTGTTGTGCCCCTGAATACCCCTTGTCATATCAAGCACCGCCCGCATGCCCTGATACTTTTCTGGCATTCCGCTGGCAGATTTCCCTGTGTATACTCGCATGTTCCGTGCATAGCCGCTCCTTGCATCACGCACTGCCTAGATTTTGACTGAGACATAAACTGCGGACCCCTATCTGATACAATGTCACTTGGGATACCATGGTAACGCACCACCTCCCGGACCTCCACATCGGCGGTCTCCTTCGCTGAGGGCAGTTTGGGTAATGGGACAAAGTGGGCAGCTTTAGAGAATCTCCACAATCACAAAAATCACTGTGTTACCCGCTGAAGGTAGAAGGCCTGTGATAAAGTCCATCGAGATGTGGGACCATGGTTGATATGGAATAAATCTCTCCACAGTCACGCACCTGAATACATTTCAGACAGGCTTGTCAGGTACATTCCCAACAGACCACTCAGATCCTCAGGTACTCTTAACAGTTCCAAAAGCCAGGACCAAGAAACACAGAGAGGCAGCTTTTAGTTTCTATGCCCCCAACCTCTGGAACACCCTGCCGGAGTGCCTAAGAAGGGCCGAAACAATGGAGGTCTTCAAACGAAATCTTGTTATGGAAATTACTGTTCTAGTAAAAATGATTTACCAAGATTCGCTCAAAAGGTTAAGTCTGATTTATTGTGAAACACAATACTTGCGCAAGGACTTCCTGCAAAACACAGCAAGGGTGGTTAAGTCAGAGAAGTGAAGTCAGCCTCTTCTAGCTGTGGCTTATGTAGAGTCCAAACAAAGGTACAGTGTTTCCAGGATGTGATTGGCTACTGCATTGTACATGAATGGCAGGCGTGGCCAAGAGTAAAGACATGTGACATGAGAAAACAAAGAAAACAAAGGTCTGAATCAAAACGAGGAAGACTAAGGTGGGGCCCTTCTGACTTAAACAAAGAGATGAGGAAGAGCTATGCAGAGTGTGTTTACAATTACAAAAGAGGGGGAGAGTTGGTGTTTTACATTAGACTGAAACTGGGGTTTGCAAGGGACTTGGGGGGGAGGTGATAATTACCAGGACAAAGGTTTAAGGTGTTTGGATGTAAATTCCTGGACAATCCCTCATTTGTGCCTGAACAGGCACACAAAAATAAAATATAAAATCCAAACACAGCAGCTATGCTATACATGTGGAAAGGAAATAATCTCTCCACTAGGTGGAAACTTTAATTATTTCCTCTCAACGTGCAAAATCACACACCAAAACCCCTTGCTTCAGAAATTTGACAGGAAACAAGATAAAAAAAATTGACATGATTATATACTATTTATAGTCTAAGAGTGGACAACCATTCACCAAAAAACAAACTTGATTTAACAAGGCAAAAAAAAAAAAAAATGGTTACCAGTGTAAGAGGGGCAAAAAACCTCTTGGTCAATTTAGAGGAAAAACCCAAACTTATTTATCAACTCATGTTTCAACCATTGTAACTTTTGTAAACAAATATGATATTTTTCAGATTATTTCAAAGTTCATTAACTCTTGTGAGGAGGTGATCGGCAAGGTCAGTCTCCGATTGCTCATCAGAGGAGAGGAGAGTGTGGCGGTGACTGTCAAGGTCACTCTTGTGACAGTGTATCCCAACAGTCATTTAGGTGGCACTTCTCTTTTGGGCAATAGAATGTCATTGGGGAATGCAAGGCGTCTTCTCTTCTAGATCGCAACTTCAATGTCGCGTTGTTGAAATCAGTTATGTTCAATGTTAGTGTGTGCAGGTGTGTGTGCGTGTGTGGTGCATCTTGTGAGGAGGTGACCAGCAAGGTCATTTTTCCTCCGATTCCTCGTCAGAGGAGAGGACAGTGTGATGGCCCATGGTTATGGCCTCTGAGCCCTCTGGTTCAGCTGCATTCTGATCTCCTGGTGTTTGCGATCCCCTGGTGGACCGTCCTCTGCTGCTTGGACCCGTCGGCAATGGCTTGCATGGATCCACTGCGTGGTGAGTAGAACCTGGTACGGCCCCAGCCACCTCGGCGAGTTCCAGCTCCTTCGTCTGTGGTCGTGGACCAGGACCCAATCCCCAGGAGAGATGTGATGCAGGAACCCCTCCTTAGCCTCAGGAAATGGCGGTCCTCATTCTGTTGGAGACATCTGTTAACATCCTCCGCCACCCCTGTTTTTGAAACATGATCTGGCCCGTGGGCTAGTTTGAAAGCATAATGAAAACATGAACGAGGTAGTACAGGTTTGTCATTAGGCCCTAGATACAGGTTAGTTTGGTGGTGGAAATGTGCACTTAGTCCTTCATTTCTTTTTCTCCGCAGGTGGAGCAGATGCTTGTAGGTCAGAAATGTAGGCTCTTGAACTGAACCCGGTCCATCCCTGTACTGCTCCACGTAGGGCCGGCCCGGGTCGTGCTGCTGGAGGGCTCACCTCGGCGCTCCCGCCTCCAGCACAGGCTGATGAAGTGCTCCGTCTGTGGATCCACAGATGAGAGAGACAAACAGAGACAAAACAGAAGAGCAAAAGAGAGTCCTCTGGTCTGGTCTCCCTGTTCCCTTCTTTGGTCAGGAACGGTTATTTAACAGTCTGTAGGAGATACTCAGAAACATGGTTAAGCGCAAGCTCCTGCTTTGGGGAAAAAATGTTGTTATTCTGTCAGGAAAACTTAAACAGGGTGACTGTTCAAGTGTCATTTAGAGCCAGTCTGCAGTAGCCTACAGTGACATCAGGGGCAGCGTTAGAATGACTTCAATACGCCCAGTCCCCAGTCATGATCAAGGCAATTGGGTTTGGCTCTAGCATTTCTCTCACGATTTTATGAAAATAAAATAACCATATTCTCGCCTCAACAAAACAACACCCCCTAAGGGTGAAAGCAAAAATTTCCTGAAGTCAGGATAAAAATAGAGATGAGGCAAAGAAAATGACACTAAAATGAACTGGCTTCATTTACAATTAACTAATCAAAAAAAACTCCATCAAAGCTTCATTTGTATAGCTAAAAATTTGTATATCTAAACCCTCCCTCTTCTGCATTTGAGGACAGAGTATTTGGGCACTGCTCCTGTTTCATACTTATCTGTCGCTCACAGTGAGTTGGTGACATGGCGTTGGTCTGCATCCCACGAACCCCAGATCGCCCATCTGTAGGGAAACAGGCCAGTAACCTCCGGTGTACGTGCCCGTCTCCTGGTTCGGCATTCACCCATCACTCCCGGAACGACAGTTGTCAACAGCAGGTTCTAATGTCCCCAGGAAGGCATGATCCAGGCTCCTCAAAGACCTGCCGCCCAGGGTCCATAGCACCTGAAAATTAAGACTCAAAACACAGACTGGGTTCAATAGCAGAGGAGAAGGCCTAGAGCCAACTCCTCAAAACACATTATCATTATATGAATGAAAATTCATCCAGTAGAATGCATAACACGAACAGCTTATGGCCATTCATTGACTATTGAAACAACTCCTGAATCAAACACACATTCAAAACCCTGTCAGACTTTTGAGTTCTCCACTATTACCTAAAAGATCTGCTCAGAAACATTAACAGCAACTTAAGACTCAAAGGCTCTACATCTATTTCATCCTGCCACCATTATCTTAAAAAAAAAAAAAAAAAAATCTCTCTATCTTGGCTAGTTAAAATCTACCTTGTGGGTTGTTCAAGGGAACTTCCAGCAGGTGGCACCGAACCCAAGGTTGCAGGATTCTTTCTCTCATTTCGCTTGCGGTAACTGTGACAGTCTCTGATCCAGTGACCAGTTTTCTTGCAATGAAAACACGCGTCAGTTTTGTCTCCGTTTTCGTTTCCCTCCCTCGGTTTCATTCTGTAGTTTATTCTGTTTCTATACCCTTGATTCTTGTTCGTGTGACGACCCTGTGGTCGTTGTTGGTTGGGAGCAGACGGAAAAACAGAGTTGGGAGGCGGGGCAGCAGCTGCGGGTGAACCAGTCATAGTTTGGGAAGGATGTGTGAGCTCTGAGTGCCGAGTCGGCGTGATAGAGTTCAAAACGGAATGACTAGGAGGGGGGAGGGACTCTGAATATTCATCTCTCTGATTAACTTCGTCAGCTACGCTTCTTTCTGACTTGAAAAAACACTCGTGTGCGAGTATTTCCCACTTCCTGAATGCATTCCAATCTATCGCATTTCCAGGCTTCCTTCCTAACCTAGTTATTTCAAACGCCTGTAACTGAGCCCTAACAATTGCTAACTCACTAATATTGAGTGTACCGGACAGGGGGAAATCAGAATGCTTCGCCCAGATCAAATACTGTACACAAGCATCATCCCAAAGCCTTTGCGCAACAATCTTAGCTGGCCCAGACAGCGAACTAGTATTGGTATTCATAATTAACACAATACCCTACAGCCTATAATTCAAAACTAACGGTGAAAAGAAAAGTATAGTTAAACACAGGCGGGAAATAAACAAAGGAATATAATTTCGAAAGAAAACAAAGACACATTAAACCGCTAATTAACTCACCCAGCAACTGGTCCTTTGTTGTCCCTCTGGCTCGGGCGGGATCACCAGGAGAGCGGAGTAGTAGTTGTTGTTTCCTTTGTCTCCCAGACAACCAGCTAGCCTACTGGAAATCTAGCAGTTAAGATTTAACAGTGTACAAAAAATGCTTTAAAATACTTTACCTGGATCCATGGCGCGCGTAACAAACATACAATCAAGAGCCGAGGCTCAAAAATGCAATCAAAAATCCCACTGAGCCGGCGAAAAATAGCGCTTAGACAAACATAAAGACAACACAACCCCGTTCGGGGACAAAAAACAGACACTCCGGAGATTAGCTGGTAATCGCACTCACTGCGAACTTCAACCCATTTGGAAATCGCACTCACTGCGAACTTCAACCCATTTGGAAATCGCACTCACTGCGAACTTCAACCCATTTGGAAATCGCACTCACTGCGAACTTCAACCCTGTGGGAATCGCACTATCTGCGAACTTCACTCTGTGGAAATCGCACTATCTGCGAACTTCAACAGGTTCCCTTCTGTGCTAATTCTGGAACATCGAACTAAAACAACCCAAAACGTTATCCTAGAAGTGCACTCTCACTTCTTAACTACAGCCGAGCCGACAAACAATCTAAACTGTAGTCTACATCAACTGTAAGGGAGCGAGTCCCAATTCCAAAATTACACCTCTTCTGAAGAGAACCCCCGGTAGCCTAAACAAGGACGAAGTCAGAGAACAATGCAATATCACCAATCCTAAACTGCCACTGTTAAAAAAACAACGCCTTATCGCCACCACCTTCCCCGGGGAGTTTGCTTTCAACAATACGCCAGACCCACAACACAATCTGAAACGAAACCAAGGCAAATACCAAGCATAAAAGGATTCGTTTTTCAACGTACCGTGAGTTTAGCCGAGTGAAAACAAACGAGGCGGACTTCTCCGAACCAATGCAATAGGCGCAAAGAGAGAAGATTTTCCAGAGCTCGCTACTGCTCCGCACGTCTGGCTTCCTTCGTTGTTCACTCCAGGCGAACCTCACAGTAGCCGATCCCGTCCCGAGTCGCCAAATTGTTATGGAAATTACTGTTCTAGTAAAAATGATTTACCAAGATTCGCTCAAAAGGTTAAGTCTGATTTATTGTGAAACACAATACTTGCGCAAGGACTTCCTGCAAAACACAGCAAGGGTGGTTAAGTCAGAGAAGTGAAGTCAGCCTCTTCTAGCTGTGGCTTATGTACAGTCCAAACAAAGGTACAGTGTTTCCAGGATGTGATTGGCTACTGCATTGTACATGAATGGCAGGCGTGGCCAAGAGTAAAGACATGTGACATGAGAAAACAAAGAAAACAAAGGTCTGAATCAAAACGAGGAAGACTAAGGTGGGGCCCTTCTGACTTAAACAAAGAGATGAGGAAGAGCTATGCAGAGTGTGTTTACAATTACAAAAGAGGGGGAGAGTTGGTGTTTTACATTAGACTGAAACTGGGGTTTGCAAGGGACTTGGGGGGGAGGTGATAATTACCAGGACAAAGGTTTAAGGTGTTTGGATGTAAATTCCTGGACAATCTCAAGACGTACCTTTTGCTGTCACTGTATCTTGGACATGTGACACTGCATATCTAGTGGACCCTGGGGTCATTTATCTAACGTTATAAGTTTGTACTCTGCCTTGGGGTTCATAAGGGATCGAGGACCGTGATAATTTGTCATTTTTTGACATGAAAACCTTCTGTTGAGCTTCTCTCATTCGGGCCCATCTCTTAATCAGGCGAGTCATCATGTTCAGGGTCATACTCAACATCCTCCTCATACTCAGACAAAGCCTCCTCAATTGCAGCCTCTCTCTCCTCCATATCGCCGTCATGATCAAAGATATGCTAAAACACCCGCATAGACAGCGAATCTCTTGCTCTTCTTGAAATAGGTGCTGCTGCAGAATGAAACTGACAAGAACTCAAACAAGCCATATTTATAGATACCAGTGTTGCGATAAGTCTGTGTAATATTGTTCCTGCCATGCCCCCACAATAGGACACGTGCTTGTCTGTGAGAAAAAGAAGCTAGACGTATGCAGAGAAGGAGTTGAGATGACAGTTTGTGTGTGTGGGAGATAGAGAGAAAGAGTGTGTGTGTGTTCATTCAAGTTCCTTTTTAGTGTGTATGTGTTTGTGTGTCTGTGTGTGTGTGTGTGTGTGTGTGTGTGTGTGTGTATGTGTGTGTGTGTGTGTGTGTGTGTGCGTGCGTGTGTGTGTGTATTCACACGTTCAATTTCAGTGTCATTGTTCATATTCTGAGAAGAGGTTGAGTTCCCATGGGGGGAGGGGTGCCAGAGAGATTGGGTGTACAAGTCCATACTGTGAGAAAATAATTGTTCCCCTGGGGTAGAGGTTTGATTCTCTGCCAAAAGCCGAGACCGGCCCGGCCTTGTAGTCAGACATACAGAGATTTTGATACAATTTATTTGATACTAGTAAAAAGGGCCGGCGTCTCCTATCGGAGGCCTCCTGTCTTGCAAAACTTGTTTGCTTTAAATTCTCTAAAAAGTGTCTAAAAGGTTCTCATTGGATCCAGAACTTGCCAGTGATCATAAAACCAATCAAAATCGTTAACCCTTCCTTTTACAGTCCCCTAATTACTAAGTACATTATTTACCTGGTAAATATATGGTAAATTGTATATCATTGGGTAATTACCACTGGTAATACTTGGTAAATACAGAGCAACTACAGCTGAAATAGTAAGAAAAACCTCCACTATTACTCATCAACTCAACTAAGTACTGTGTAGTTGTGGCCGGTTTAGGATGCTATGGAAAGGGGAATAATCTATTTCAAGGTACATGGTAAGAGCCTGATATACCATGGAAACAAACAAGGCTTCCTTTTATAGTAGTCTCAGATTACTTACTGAGTAAATTATCTCTATGTTCTACTTACAGTAACATTGCGGAATATAAATGGTAGAAGTTTGTTTTGATTGCATGGAAAGGGATGATCAGTGTGACAATTTGAACTCTGCATTGTGTATTATTATTGTCCAGGGTATATTTTATTGTATTATATTGTATTATATTGCACTGTACTTTAGATTGCTATTCTTGCACTTTGCCTTCAGCACTAGTTTATCCTCTTAGTCACTTGTTTTAGAGAGAAGATGCACTTGTGAGTTCTGGCAAGTTGTAGTACATTGGCTCTTCCTACGTTAAATGCAATTATTGTTAGTCGCTTTGGATAAAAGCGTCTGCTTAATGACTGTAATGGAATGTAATGTAAAGGTCTCCCCGATCTAACCAGCTACGCCACCAACAAGCTAGCTAATGAGGAGTGAGTTCATTCACTTTGGACTTTACAATATTTTATAAGGTATGGTAATACAGACCCATAAATGTAGCCAACAGGACGTGCTTGTGCCGGGCTCAGACAGAACCTCGCTCGGGTAGGGTCTGGCTTGTGTTTGGGGGCCTGATCTAAGCTCTGAGGGTGCCAGAGGGATTGGGAGTACAAGTCAATACTGCAAGAAAAGAATTGTGGAGGAAGGAGAGGCGTGGGATGTCTAGAGTCAAAGATGAATCATGTTTGAGCCAAATTTGATCCACAACGTTTCAATGATGCATGCCAACTATCAACAGCCAATATTCTCTGCCGGGTCATATTTGACCCATAACACCAGAGGAACACTCAGAATTTAGTAAAATGGTGATTGTTTTTGTTTTGTTTTATATAGTTGCTTTTGAGGATATAATGAAGCCTTGTTCCATAAGAAAACACACAAAAAACACATGGATCATGGTTGGATCCTGTAATGACTAGAGGAAATGTTATATTCTCAGCTTAACCAGCTAAATGGTGTATATTTAACATAATGTACACATGTAACCCATCTGTTTCAGCATGCCCTGGTTGGGATTCGAACCCCGGTATCCCGTGGCACAGCTAGCTCTTCATTGGTGTGGGTGGACAGTATTTGTACTGGGGGAGTGAGTTTAACCAACAACTCCTACTCAGGACTCACGAGGACTCTGATTCACTCGGTTACATCCATCC
Source organism: Borostomias antarcticus (assembly GCF_949987555.1). Lineage (NCBI taxonomy): Eukaryota > Metazoa > Chordata > Actinopteri > Stomiiformes > Stomiidae > Borostomias > Borostomias antarcticus. Next base: position 8,061,080 of record NC_140258.1, read on the forward strand.
CCCACACTCACTCCACATCCACAGGGCATCCGGGTCACGGCACCAGAGTAACCCATACATTTCGGTATGCCCTGGGTGGGATCCGAACCTGTGTCTCCTGCACCTACGTGGGGGTGGATGGTATTTATACTGAGGGAGTGACTTTAACCAACAACTCACTACCTACTCAGGACTCACAAGGACTCTGTTTCACGAGGACTATTGCTGTGCCTGTATTGATGAAGTTATTAATAATATATTAATTAACTTAATAATTAACTTACTAAAGTTAAGGTATGTGAACTCACATTAGCTGTTAAATCTCTCGGCATGTGATAAGGTTAAAGGTTGTATCGGCTACTGCGTCTAGCCTGCTTCAATAAGCCCCTTGATGCTTTTTTTATGGCCCATATCTGTTCAGCATGGAGAACAATTGAAAATATGAGAAGTGCTTCCTCCTCGAAAATCAACAAAGACAGCTGCACAGCCAAAGTGAACGTCATTAGTTTTGAGAAGTTGTGTGCAGAATACAGTATAATTGGTTCCTATAGCATGATACAATGTCCTCGCTTTCTCCTCCTGCTCTTTCCTATCTTGTATCGATCTCCTCCCTGCGTACTTGACCAGGCTGTATCCTTCTCTGTGTTTCCTCTACAAACAAGGCTTTAGATAAATGTAGCTGTTCCTTTTTCTACCCTCACATCAGCCCACACCCACATGCACCCTGGCATAGGCTGGCATAGCCTGACATGGGTTTGGCACCGCCAAAGGGCTAAAGAATATCCAGACCAGCTTGACATAGGCACTGGGCTTCGCCATACAGTAGTTAAGGAAAGACTCACATAAAGTTTGAATCCTGCCTCCTCCTGTCCACATGACGAAGTGTGTGTGTGTGTGTGTGTGTGTGTGTGTGTGTGTGTGTGTGCGTGCGTGCGTGCGTGTGTGTGTGTGTGTGTGTGTGTGTGTGTGTGTGTGTGTGAATAGGTGAATGAGAGGCCACTGTAAAGCGCATTGGATAAAAGCACTATATAAGTGCAAGTGAAGGTTGAGTGAAAAGGAAGGGCCAAACCGCATCACATTATTTCACTCCACAGGAGAAAGCCACATTCAGGAGCAAGCCACATTCAGGAGCAAGCCACATTCAGGAGCAAGCCACATTCAAACAACAGTTTCTGCAAATGAAACCCTGCAGAAAATAAATGAGACTACATAAAAAAATGTTAAGAGAGATAACAAAAACAAGGCAGTGTGATTAACAGAAAGCAGTTAGCTCTGCACTGCAGTAAACAGTTGTAATTTTTTATTGGTGAATCAGAAATCTGCATACAGTAGGACCGTTCAATTCTACCATGTCAATAATGAAGAGAGATGGGAGTGCCAGATGCCAGACTGACAGATGCTAGACTGAATGAGAATCTGCCAATACAAAAACATGACATCTCTAAAAATGAAAACAATGGAAATATAAAGAAGCTGGGCACTCTAAAAGATGCATTCAAACAAAGAACAAAACTATAATGATTATCAGTCCACTCAAAGAATCCAAGAGAGGACTAGAGGATTCCCAACTATATGTCTTGTATTTGAATGACTCGTTTGCATTGCATATTGAGCTGACAAAGGAATATGTCAGTTTATATACTGTATATATATACCCCCTCCTCCCACTGACAGTGTTCACTTCAAATGAAATCAATGCATTAACAACCATGCAGCGTGTCATGAGATAATTTCTCTTGACAAGTTGTCTCAAAAATTTTACAATCCATATCAAAATATGGTCATGGATACTATACTATTATACTAGAAGAGAACATTGGTGGGATAGTTAAGCCATGCCAAATATGGTTGTATTGTATTGTATTGTATTGTATTGTATTGTATTGTATTGTATTGCACTGTACTTTAGATTGCTATTCTTGCACCTTGCCTTCAGTTCTCGATTATGCTCTTAGTCACTTGTTTTAGAGAGAAGATGCACTTGTGAGTTCTGGCAAGTAGTAGTACATTGGCTTTTCCTACGTTAAATGCAATTATTGTTAGTCGCTTTGGATAAAAGCGTCTGCTAAATGACTGTAATGTAATGTAATGTAATGTAATTATGGGAGTGTATGTGTGCATACTGACATTGTCTTAATTGCAAGGAGGTGCCAAGATTACCTGTATGTCAAGATTATGTGAAATGTCATGCTAACTGCAGATAGTGCTGTAGTATGAATGGTTCAGAAGGAGGCTGAATCCAGGATCTCATGGAATTTCCATTTCTACCTGTTTACCTACCGTACTAGATGGAGATTAATTGACGTTGAGCTCATGAATTGGAGATTTTTGTTGAATTGTTCATTCCTGTCACTGAAAGTAATGTCACCACACAAAATGTTTTTCCTGTACATATATTGTGTGTGTGTGTGTGTGTGTGTGTGTGTGTGTGTGTGTGTGTGTGTGTGTGTGTGTCTGTGTGTGTGTGCGCGCACAATGTCACATGTTCCTTATAGAGCTTGCCTTCTGAATCCTGATTTGGAGCCCGGCACTTTAGCTTTTGGGAAACCAAAACCATAGGAATGTTCAAAACAAGTGTGACTAGGTTTGTGGCTCCTGTGATGACAGAGAAATGATATGATGGGCCCTATCAGCACCCGGGATTAGCCAGTGTGTCACAGACAGAGATGGAGGCTCTAGGTCTTCTTCTTCTTTGTCTCACGCCGCGCAGGGTGCCAAGCCCCATCTGAGCATCGATGAGCGGAAGCATCCGACGCCGGTCCGGAGGCGGTTAAGCCTCACCCACGCCGGTCTGAGTAAGTCCATCCCGGTGGGGGAAGGACCGGCATCCGGGATGAAATCATGTAGTCTGGAGGTGTTCGCCTCTCACTTCGCACACCAGGTGTAATCCACCCATCCTGCCTCACTGATCTTAAGATCTCTGCATTTCTGCAGGAGATCCGGTGCGGCAGGCACAAAAGGCTCTGGATGATAGACTGTGATAGAAGCATGGAAGGAATGTTGGATGGATGGAGGGATGAATAGAGGGAGAGAGGGATGAATTGATTGATTGATGGATAGAAGGAGGGATGGATGGAGGGATGGATGGGTAGAGGGAAGGAGGGAGGGAGGGAGGGAGGGAGGGAGGGAGGGAGGGAGGGAGGGAGGGAGGGAGGGAGGGAGGGAGGGATGGATAGAGGGATGGATGGATGGATGGATGGATGGATGGATGGATGGATGGATGGATGGATGGATGGATGGATGGATGGATAGATAGATAGATAGATAGATAGAGGGAGGGAGGGAGGGAGGGAGGGAGGGAGGGAGGGAGGGAGGGAGGGATGGATTGAGGGATGGATGGATGGATGGATGGATGGATGGATGGATGGATGGATGGATGGATGGATGGATGGATGGATGGAGGGAGGGAGGGATAGAGGGAGGGAGGGAGGGATGGAGGGAGGGAGGGAGGGAGGGAGGGAGGGAGGGAGGGAGGGAGGGAGGGAGGGAGGGAGGGATAGGGAGGGAGGGCTGCGTCTATGGAGATAGTTCCACTCTTCTCCTCTTTGCCTGCTGGGGACCAGTATGCTGCTGTAAAGTCTTTGGGGTTTTAATTAGGGCATCACTTTGCATTAAAGCCAGCATGAGGGAGAAAACATCACGTTGGCTGCGTCAGTGCTGCCGCCTCGTACTGCCGCGTGAGTGGTGTGTGTGTGTGTGTGGAGGGAGGTGGGGGGGCGGGTATGCACACACACACATCCGAATAGCCATATTGTTTTCAATGTCGGTCCATTCAAGTCATATGAAAATGAATGTTATCAGGTTAATTAATGTTATACTAAGTCTAAGCATAGATTACAGTATGAGGCCATGTAGTGTACAGTATGTGCAGCACATGCTTTGTGCACCTGACTTCCTGTTCGTGTGCATGTGTCCACGTGGGGGAGGGGGGGGGGGGGGGGGGGGGGGGCACAAGGACATACCCGGAAATTAAAAGTGCAAAGTGTGATTAATAACCCAGGAGTTTATAGGGAAAAGAAAAGGGAAAGAATGAGTGCTTTTGTTGGGGGTATGTCTTTGTGCCTGGCTCGTAATTAAACTACACAAGGCTCTAGAATTCGATACATCGTCACCTCTGCCACCTCTTCACGTAATGCCGTGGGATTGTGGCCTATCTGTAAATAAGATCTACCCACCGCTCCACGCACAATTGAAAACCAATTACAGAGGAATAATATTGATCTGTTTCACTGAGTACAATAATGGTAAAGAGCTAGGAGATGGGTTGGGGGTGGGGCCAACCTTTAGTAACAGAAACTAATTAGTAAGAAGATTGTATGTACAAGAATGTAAGCCCACAGTCCCCTGTTTATCGACGGCTCGTTTGTGTAGATTGTTATGCTCAACATAACAGGGACCATTACGGCTGTGAGTGATGGAACACCTCGATGATGATGATTTTTTCTGTGTGAGTGATGAGGACTCTTCCTCCCGCCACACCCTTATTACACTGAAACTTTTTTTAGACGTGGGGAATTCAATTTAATGCTGAATTAATTTACTCTTTGCATTGAAAATTGAAACCAGACAAAGATGTATATCTCTGCTGTAGAATTACTCTTGACATTTCTATATTTTGCTGCAGTGGCAGGATGAAATTGAAATGAAATGGTAAAAGTGGTCTGCCACTCATGTAACGAGACAATGTAATTGTTTGTCACAAGGCATCCCCTAGGACCTTTGTGAAGTCATGAAGTCACATCTTTGGGTTTTTCTCATGCATGTCACACATCAGAGAGCATGAAGAATGACCCTTGATACAGTATAGGATGGGTCACAGCAATGGATATTCTTCACCTGGGGACCTACAGTATATTTCACATTCCTAGAGTATACAGTACAATAGGCCTACATCTCTTCTCTTACAAAAACCTCACATACCAACACACAAAGTCACATACTTTATGAATAGGAGGATCTAAAGGGATTCTGTTGAGGTGGAACAGGCTATCTGTAGCTAGCTAGCTTAGCTCGCATCTGCTTTATAAGTTGTGTCTGCCTAATGTAAGGTACAGTATATTACATAACATGATATTACATTACAGTCATGTAACATTAGCAGAAGCTTTTATCCAAAGCAACTTATAATAAGTGTATTCACCATAGGTAGCCAAGAGAACTACTAGTAGCGAGAATTCATAAATGCATGTCCTTTCTGAACAAGCATCTGAGGAGCATAACCAGTGCTAAAGTAAAAGTGCTAAAACAAATAAACACAAATACAGTAAGTGCTAAGATGGAGTGTAAGGGTCGTACTTCTTGAAGAGGTAAGTAGGTGAAAGACAGGCAGCAACTCTACCGTCCTGACGTCAGTGGGGAGTTCATTCCACCATTGTGGGGCGGGACAGAGAAGAAGCTCCAACCCGAGGGGGGTGCCATAGAGCCGCCCGATAAGCCCAGATATTGACATGAAGTGTCGTCCCGAATGAACTTACTGTACAGCAATTCCCTTTCATCATTCAGAATCTCTGCATTACCTGGCCCAGCAGACACCACCAGTGGGATGCTTTCTTCTGGCTATCAGCCTCATCCAGGTGACAGGAGTGAACACCAAGTCAGATTAGCAGGTTTGCCAGCCATTCTAGCTATGTGAGGGGGTGGGGGGGGGCAGACAAAAGATGCCTGTCATGCGCAAGAGCCGAACTATGTGATCTCTCAGAACAAACTCTGCCATGGGTCACAGCAGCTGTTTTTCTGTTGCACTAGGGAAAGAGAGGGAACGAGAGCATTTGCCCTTTCATCTCTCCAGAGGAGCAGGTAAATGTCTCTCCCACCTTCTGCTTTTGTCTGGCCAACCCACAGCTTGTGAAGATGCTGACAGCCCATGAATAATCACCCTGTACCAGAGGATGACCATGTACCCTGGGGATGGTACGCCACTTACAGGAGAAAGAAATGAAGATTAATGGATGTTTATCATCTTCTATGCTGGTACAGTAGGTACCAGACAAACCAATCTTCTATATTCTCTCCTGGTGCAGTAGGTACCAGACAAAACAATCTTCTATATTCTCTCCTGGTGCAGTAGGTACCAGACAAAACAATCTTCTATATTCTACTACAGCAGGTACAGTACCAGACAAACCAATCATCTATATTCTACTACAGCAGGTACAGTACCAGACAAACCAATCATCTATATTCTACTACAGCAGGTACCAGACAAACCGATCTTCTAGGGGAGAAAGGAAAATGTGAGACTATGCCGGGCTGGCTCTTGGTGAGGGGGACCCCACAGTGGAATTCGGCCACGGGACCCTCTCTGCAATTTTATGTACTTTTTTTAACACCATGGCCACAGCGCATGCATCGTCTGTGTGTATAGTACCCTGTAGGAATGCCAGCACTGAGACTATGATACGCTGTGTCATCGTTCCTCTGTGCATTAGAATAGTTGAGGCTAATGGCTTTCTCCTGCTGGAATATGGCAAAGTCTTTAAAGCACATTTTAATAATGTTCCCTTCCTCAACTCTGCTTTAGCAGCAGTAGTAGCATGAGTCTTTTTTTGAGTTTGTTTTGGGAGAGTTTGGGTGTTCTTGGCGTACCCATCTGTAAATTTGCTTGCGTGCATGGAAAACTAAATTCATAGATGAAAGGGACTGGTTTTTAAGGCTCCAAAAAAACACTAATGGACTCCTCAGAGCTCAACGAGGTGCCCTACTTCTCCACCCAATTATGTTCTGCCTCTTCCCACTTTAGTCTCTCTTAAGTGGGTCAGGATCAGCCAGGAAATTGGGAAATAATGAATACAATATGGCCGTAGCCTACCTGCCATTGTCCTCAATGTCCGCAATCCTGATGATTAATGGATGTTGTCAGGGGGAAATAAGTGATACATCACCCATATAATGTATTTCTTTCTATGAAATGCAGTAAGCAAAGACTACTGTAAGATAAAAGATGCTAAGGTGATGAACATTGGGATATCGACTTGAGGTTATTACATTCCTTTTCCACTATATTTGTGTCTGTCTCCTCTAGAACTGGGTCGAAAAAATAGTTGAAATCCTTTCAATTACTTAAGCTTTTGCTCCAGTCTATCTGCAATGCCATGAGGGTGGGATCTGCATTTTTTAGAGCAGTCCATGGGTTCAATTGAGCTAGACAAGAACAATCAAACACAAATGAGTAAGTAAAATGATTATGACCCAGGTCTGGTGTCCTCACATGTGCCATTTGGATGTCATGAAGAATAATCACTGAAGTCTAGCCTCAGAGCCAAACACCAACCTTTATAATTCAAGGACTTTGCCTCAGTAATCATATTCACATCCTTTGCCCTCAGTGCCTTTGTATTACCATAGACAGTCGCGTTCTAGGAGCATGAGAATAGGTTAGAAAACTGCACACAATTGTGCAGCTCTGTGCATTCTAGAACTGGTGAGCACAACAGACTAAAAGTAGAATGCCAACACTGACTCATTATAGCCATGGGTTCATGAATGGACATGCGTACAGGTGAGACACAAGCCCTGAGAACATCTCGCTGTTCCACATTTCCCATCATGCAGGGCAGACAGGGAGAAATGGATGCTGGGAGCTCTGCTGGGAGAGGGCTTTGATTCTGGACATGAATAAAAGAAAGAGAGAGAGGGGAGAGAGAGAGAGAGAGAGAGAGAGAGGCAACAGCCTTTCCACAAGCAACTCCTGATGATCAGGTTATAGGTTCTGGAACAAGAACAGATGTATTTTTGTATTAATAACTATTTGTATTTAAAATTTGTATATAACAGAGGTGTATAGTAGGAGGAACTGGGGTGCTGTAAAGGGTGGGGGGGATAGGACAATTCCAAGAGCCCTGTACTATTGTATTCTTTCATAGGGCCCAAAATGTATAATGGCACCACTAAGGAGGTGAGTCCACACATTGAGGTGAGTTACACAAAGTCCTCAGTAGGAGATGTTGCTGCTGCTGTTTCTGAATCTGTACAAATGTGAATTCCAGCGCTCCCCCAACAAAAACACTGGACACCTCCTCCGCTTTGTTCGTTTACATTGTGTCCTAGTTACCGGGGCAGAGCTGCCCGATCACGTTAGCCGCCTGTCCTTTGCTTATCCAGTGACTCTACACTCCCGCCTCCATTTTCTCTGGGCTTTGACTTAATGTCTGTCCCCCCATATCTCACTTAAGGAACAATTCTAATGACTGGGGGCTTGTGGAGTAGAGAGGCTGTGTGTTGGTTGGAGATGGGTTAGGTCTGTATGATGCAAAAAAAAAAAAAACAGGGGTCTCCTGTGCACAATGTCGATGTAGCGCAGCCTGGCCATTTGATGTACTGAGCTGCTGTGGTTGTCACAGCAGGAGAGAAGAATAAAGAGGAGGAGGAGGAGGAGGAGGGAGAAGGATATATGCCAGCGGACGATCAGGAATAATAACCCTGTCCCACTCACTCGCGGTTTGAATTGTGTCACTCAGAAGAACAAGCCTCCCTCTGCCACCCACTCCCTGGCAAACTCACAAACACAGCAGGGGTGAACCGGTCCAAACAAAGTACTGTATCCAGTCTTGGAGAAAACAATGCCTGGAAGCTAGATTTGCATATTTTTAGTGGCACGGTGTCCACACACATTATAATCAATGCTGCGTGTAGGCTACTCTGCAGCCGAAACAGCAAAATAAACTGTCATTTTAAACGTGTGTTGCCACTGAGAAAGACTGGCCTCTGGGTTTTATAGCCTTTGAGAAACTCTTTCCTGTTTACTGCTGCTTATCAAAATAGCAATGTTGGTATGACATGATACAGATGGTTGAATCTGATGTCCTGCGCTGTTTCAATTTCATGGAGGATCATGAGTGAGTTCCAAGGTTTACACTTTTAAACTATTAGTGATTTTTTAGAAAATCCATACAAGCAGGTCTTACAGGACATACTGTACAAAGAATTCCCCAGCTGCTGGTGGGATACACAACAATTGTGTCTCCTGAGAGGAAAGAGATGGAAATAGAAAGGAGATAAAGATATATACAGTATGGAATAAGAAATAAAGCATGAGAGAGAAGGAACAGAGACAGCATGAACTCAGATTCACTGATAATTTAGGAATGCAGCGTAGGAGGACCTAGTTTGGGCTGACAGCAAAAGGAACAGAAGCTGCAAAAAATAGAGAGGAGAGAGGATTGCTGAAGGTTGCAAGTGAAACTGAAATGCTATATCTGGGGAAGGATACAAGATCCCAAATGTGTTTCTTTGTACGCATGCACACACACACACACACACACACACACACACACACACACACACACACACACACACACACACACACACACACGATCATGCTCACCATTGCTCTGCCATACTGCAGACATGTGACCAGGCTTCATTAGAATTGATTATCACCTGCTGATTACCTCCTACCACTAATGAAGAAGGCCACGAAGCCACTCGCTTTGTTGTCACACTCTTTCACTGGCTCTCTTGTTAGCATGCGAGCTAAGGCGCCGTGGGTCATGTCACAAGGTATTTGTGTCACGCATCGAGTGCCGCCACCAGTGCTATGAAGAAAAGCGTTACTTAAAGAACGATGTGCTTCATTGGCGACTGCATTGCGATGGCTTCTCCATGTCCTCTGGAGTATGTATCCCTGTGCTTTACGTCTTAGCCCCGGCCAGTGTCTGCCAATGAAATGCAGGTATTAGTTTGTACGCATGGATTCCAAATCTCGACCACTGTGAAAACCAAAAACAGTGCCTTTAATCTGCAGGAAGTGGGGGGAGGGTGTGCCTTGGCCCACTGTGGTGTCTGTACTGTAGCTCTGTGCAGGACAGGGACAGCTTGGTCCCCTTACACCATTATAACATCATCGCACATATCAGAATGACCCCCCCCCCCCCCCCCCCCCCCCGCCCCTCACCCTCTAGCCTTTACCTATTCACTTATGTTCTGTGATACGGGATCTATGACAGTTGAAGAGCCTGAATGCGTATTTAATGACACGTCTGGCTCAGATCGGACCATCTGCCCAAGTGTCAGGACCCTGCACAGCCTGGCCCGGAGTGAGCCTGATTGGCAGAGACACTGGAGCCAATCCCTACAAGATGACTCTCGTCCCCCGTGAGGGGTCTCGGTCAGGGGGATCTGTACCCTGTACCCTGACGGACTGCAGTTTGTCATCACGGAGGACAGTGGGTCAGTGGGGGGTGGTTGGGGGGTGCCCTCTTTAGGCATATGGTACATAACACTCGCGGCCTGCAGCCCTGGCACAGGAAGGTCCACAGTGACCAGGGACAGCTACAGAGAGAGAGAGAGAGGGGGGCAGGGCAGTGTGTGGGTGTGTGCTTGTGCATGCGTGTGTGTGTCTGTGAGAGAGATAGAGAGAGATCCTGAGAGTGAGCTAGATTGTCTCACAGGGGATGCATTTTCAGAATGAAATGGCCCATCTGTGGCCTTACATAAAAGCGTTTCCCTCCAGTGGAATTAGGAGTGGAGAAAGAAGTGCTGGAAAATGTGCCAATCAGTCTGTTGAAAGGAAAGCCATGTGAACCGTAAAACTGCCGGGGCTATCCTGAAGGGGCATGAGATGACACAGAGAGGTATCTCATCCCTCCCCCATCTCACTCGAATCTCCCCTTCTCTGCTCTCTCCATCGCCTGTGTATTTGTCTTGGCTGTGCAGTGCTGTGCTCTTTGCTGTGCCGTCTGTCCAATTGGCGCTAGTTAGCATACAGCTACTGTACTACACTGTACCTTTTGCTACCAAAAGGTATGGGTCTTAGTGTCGGAGTTCAGAACGGGCCGAAACGGGCAGATTTGTTGATGCTTTCTTGAGAACCGCTGATTCAAACAACTTCACACACATCCCAGCACTTGAGCAGGCTCTTGCCAACTTTATACAGCGCTGGATTCTTGAGATAATCATGATACAGACAAACAGACATACTGTACAGACAGTCAGACATGACAGACAGAAAATATAGAAAATATATTCCTGCCTTTTTGCCATCTTGCCATCTTACCATCTGGCGTTTATTTCTGATATCGCGAGATAGGCCATTTGGCGGATCCACAAATTATTTTTCATTTTTGTTAACATCAAGATCAGAGACATCCTTCTCTAAATACATTAGAAAAGCCCACACCACTTATACCATCAACAACTGTATATGTTGAAAACATGCATCATGGGCAGAGGTTTTGCACTAGTTATGTTTTAAAATCCTCTCCCTACACCTCTGAACATATTCAAGTAACTCCTATTCAGCATATTTAAGCATAGCAATGTGTTGACATAACAGTATTCATATTTTCCCATGTTACTTTCCATATCATCAAAGGGAAGTGGACAAGAAAGTGTTCAGGCCGTTCTATTAATACATCCATGGTTCAGGCCCTCAGAAATTGCCTTGATGATTGGACCGGAGCGCAAACTCCCAGTCGGCAGCCTGTTGGATGTTGACTTGATGTCTCAATTCCTTCCAATTACTGTGAAATGCTGAATCTGAGACAGTTTGAGGACGAGTAGCTAGTTTTTGCTTTTTTGTTTCAGTAAAGCTACCGTAGGTGCTTCTTAAGGCAGGGAGGAAAGGAGGGGGTGGAGGGGTTACCATGGTGCTTGAGCTCAGTGGCGTTGCAGGAGCTTAACGATGACTCTGGATCCCTCTGCTTTTGATCTCGTTCCTTCAGACGCCGCCTGCTCCTCCTCCACATCCTGGCAGAGACCGAAACCCCAGGCAAACTCAGCTGCCGGGAGAGAAATATATACCTGGAAAATATTTACACTTCTGCGAGAGTTTTCATAATTTAAAGCCCTTGTAACTGATGAGCTTCTCCTGAGATAGATACTGAAACATGAACACCTAAATGTCATGAATACATCCTGCTGTGTATCATCAGTCAGGCATTGTAAGGGTGTAAAAACATCAATTCCCAGAAAGTGTGCATGAGGTTTGCTTGTTCACATTCACCCCCTTACAGTGTATATACTATATACTGTATAGGTCCCTGGACCTGCACTGACTTACAGTAGGGGTTTTATGTCATGTCCCTCTACTGTCCAGACCAGAACCGTGGGGGGTAACAGGACATAGTGGGACAGTGGGGTGGGGGGGTGGGGGTTTACAGGCCATGGGTGGGACAGTGTGGGGGGGGGGGTCTAGGATCGATAGGCATGCTCTGATCTTGCTTATGGCACACTCAATGCTTCAGTGGTGCATCAAAACCTAACCTTTCACCACACATGAAACAGAAAACCGAAAGGGGGAAGAACCAATGCTAAGAGAAGCAGGCATTACACCGTATTATAGTCAGTAAAGGCATGTCTGCTTCACTGAGCTTTTGAGTGTTCTTTGCCCTGACCTGGTGAGCAGGTTAGGTAAGCTGTACTGGAGAAGTGCTGGTGAAAGTGTGGGCTTATGTATGCAGCCCTGCGTGTCTCTGTGGTTCCCGAGGCCTGTCACTCCACACGAGAGGCAGGGGACAGGCGGAGTGTGGCTAATCGCTGCTGACAATGTGTGGCCGCGCTGAGAGAGTGCAGGGGACGAGGAGGAGAGGTTTGGCGAAGTGTCTAACGAGCATATCAATCAAACGCGGCTTATCCTCTTAGGGATCTCCCCTGGAAAAAAAAAAGGTTTAAAGCAGGCTATGTTTTTGAAGATAACAACAGTGGTGGGATGATGAATTAGAAATTGAGCAATATGGGATTCCTTTGTAGTGTCCAACATTTAGAATGTACAGTGTACGTGGCCTTGCCATACATCAGTGACATGCATACATTCATCTTAGCTTGTCACACTATATAGTACAGAGCCTAGGAATATGGGGAGGTGTGCTTTAATGCTCCATGGCTTTCAGCTGTTCAAAAATGATCAATCTGTACAACCAAAGCAGGTAGTCTACAAGCTAAATAGGATTGGGTAACTGTTTCACAGCTCGAGTGCTGGATGCACAGGGTGCCATCAGAAATCCAAATTCTTCTCACATCAAGGATTAAAAAATAAATAAACAAATGACACCTGTCATCCACAGTAAGGAACTGTACCCTTTCCACTCATCAGCTGTCTGAGCATTTGTGAGGAGATGAGGGTGCCTATAAATAAACAAAATTTGAGAGCTAAACTTTTAAACCAACAAACTGGATGCAAATATCTTCCAGTATTGCAAGGCTCTTACTCATACAGTGCTCATTCAGGGGCAGTCAGTATTCCTCTCTTTACGAAGTCACAAACTCTCTGGATTTTAAATACTGCTGATATTAAATATTAATAACCAAACCTCTAGGGAATCAGGATGTCACTGTATGAAATATGAAAATTGCCATTTCTCCCTAGTGTACTGAGTCAAGATTGGGAATGGCAGGGTCTGTCAAAGGGGGTGGGTGAGTAAGAAGAGATACGGTATTTCTCACTGAGGCTGCTGATGTGGCGTAACAAATGCAGGCAATGTGCCAAGAAGATGATTCACACCCACTAATTCACCCCTCCTTTGGTCTTTCAGCTCATCATGAGGGATAGAATTTGAATTCTAGTTCAGATTTATGGGAGGAAAAAGAACCTTGTCATGTCAACATAATTGTTTGGGTTATAACCTCATAAGAAAACAGAAGAGGAGTGTGGAATTTAGCCCATGGTTCATCTATCAATCATTAGTGTTGGGGGAAGGTCGTCATGTGGGTTCTCTAATGAAACATTTGGGAGGGAGAGCTTATCCTCTTATTTCCAGGTACAATATCATCTGCCGTGGAGTAAGACATTGACATGGAACTGAATATACAGCCTACATTTCACATGGTCCATTTTGCAAAGCCAATATCCACAGCAGGAAATGTTGTATCCCATGTGTGTTTTGGTTTTGATGGGATATGAATGCTGTGCACAGTGTGTGTGTGTTTGTGTGTGTGTGTGTGTGTGTGTGTGTGTGTGTGTGTGTGTGTGTGTGTGTGTGTGTGTCAAGCTCATATACAGTAAGTAGGCATTTGTGATCTCTGTCAGATTTCTACTACTATCAATGTGGGTACGCTGTATGTGCAACTAAAAGTTGTACTGCATAACATTAAATAATTGATTGTATTTTGTGCGAGTTAATCAATAATTGATTCGATCTTGCTCATTTCTCGGGGATGTGCTGGTATTATTGTGTTTTGGGAATTACCCAGAGATGTTGAAAGTTATCTCAGGAGGGAGTGATGCATTTGATCCATTATGGTGAATTGTTCACGTATAGTGTTGAGGGGAAATGGCAGATCTTCAAATCTCCCCACTAAGCAGCTCTAACTGCAATTCTCTCTCACCAAATTGCATGGACCACTGAGCTAATTTTTAACTTTCGATTGATTTAAGAACTACTGAACCTTTTTACACTGAAAGCACAGTCCTTTGTTTGCAGCGGACTAACAACTCTCCCGATTGGCCACCTCCGTGCGAAATGTGCCACAAATTTGCACTAACTAGAATCTGTAGACTGAGAGGAATCCAATGATATCCACCTCTAGCTTGATTCTGTAGACTGAGAGAAATCCAATGATGTCCACCTCTTGACATTTAGTCGATTTTACTGACCGTTCGATCGAAGAGAAGATGGACCAATTTCATTCAACAACATGTACATGATGTACATGATGCATCATGGGTGGGGGTCGACAGGCTCACTGTGCAGTTATTGCTATTATTAATAATAAAGTCAGGCTCTCTCCATCCAGAGCAGTGTGAACTGCCAAAAAGCCCACGCGAAACTGGCTAAAAGGATTAGCCTCACTATCAGGCTCCACCTAATAACCAGCTTTCTGAACTAACAGTTTAATTATACTCTAGCTTCTAAGTACTGTAATTAAACTAGTGAGAGAATAGCTTTTTGATTCTTGATTCAGTTCTTTTTTATCTGAGTTAGCCTAATGCATCCCCAAAATAATAATCCCAAAATGGTGATGCTTAATGCAGCTTTTCTTTTGTGTCGTATCTTTGTAGAAGCTTAGGTGATTAATGGGATTTAGTTGCGGTGCATTGTTTATCTTTGTCTTCCACCTTGGTGAAAATCAATGGTGGCGACACAAATACACCATATGGATTATTCCCCATCAGACAAGGAGCTGCGGTTTGTCCAGTGCTACATAGATAACACATATAGCATACACAGCTGCTTGCATGCATACTTGAATGTTTTTGTTATCAGTGAGCAATTATAGGGTGAATAAACTGCAATGGCTTGATGTTGCTGTTGTCTAGGCCTGCCACAAAAGCCAGTAGCCTATAGTTAATCAAATCAAATCAAACTTTATTTGTCTAGCACATTTCATACACAGAGGAAACACAATGAGCTTTACAGAGAGCAATGGGGGGGAGAGGTAGGAGCCAGAAGAGTGAACTGTAAAAATTCTACCCTGACCGCTCTCAATGAGACGATCAAGCAAGCTCCTGGAAAATGAGACATGACTATCAGTAGAGTATACAAATAGATACAGAGATGTTGTCTATATGGTAGGCCATTGTGTGTTAGCTATCCCTGTAGTCTATAATATTATATTTAAGTAAATCATATACTGTAACAAAGCACAATAAGCACTGAGCAGAACAGGCTCATAGAGAATAGAGTAAACTAGGTATAGTCGCAAAGCAGAGGTGAGGAGACAGAAAGCGGAGAGCCAAGAGTAAAAAAGATGTAGGGTTGGCTGGATAGGGACAGCTGGCGATACAGAGTGTGAAGGAGCTGGACGCAAGGAAGGCAGGGGGCCTCTCCAGGAGCCATGGGATGTCATTTGGAGAACCTTGGCCGGGGTGGGGGGGGCTCTCCGGGACCTGATACAGGGTGGCCTGCAGGAGACAGGGAGGTGTCCACAGGACCGAGTATAAGAGGGAGAGACACAGGGGAGGAGGGAGGAAGACAGGGTTAGTAGCTGTACTGGACATCCACAGCAGACGTGGGGGTTTCTATCGGACTCAGAGTGGTCTGCAGGTGACAGTGAGGCATCCACTGGACCAGGTTAGAAAATAGTAGGGAGAAGCACTAGGGAGAGGCAGAAAAGGGTTAGTAGCACGCCAGCACACAGAGCCACATAAGCAACACAGATATTAAAACAGACTGTGCCAGTCGCTGGGCAACAAGCATCTGCACACAATGCATAACAGGATATACACCAATGTATACGAAAGATTCACAAGCAGGTTGGAGGCTGCCTTTCTGTGTTAGGCCATTAATGCTTAAATAAATAAATAAATAAATATTGGAATTAAATGTAGACTGTTGGGAGAGGTCGAGGCTACACAGACTCAAAATAGATAGCCTAGAGGTTTTGAAATGTTTCTGTATAGGCCTAATACAATGATTCACTCTTTCCTACCATCTTTTTTTAGATACATTTCTCCAAATAACAGTCAGACTGACCTCCAATCAATCTACAAACAAAGCTCATTACAGTAGGTTGCTTGTCTGGAGGGTCTGGAGGGTCTGAGCAACTGTGTCAACTGGTTTGCTTTCTTCAACGTTTTTTGTCCTTCTGAGCCTTTGTGCTTTCCGTCCTCAGTGCACTACTTGTTGCTAGGATACGTTCCCAAACCAGAGACGCAAAACTTGGCAAACTGACACGAAGCGTTCAACGAGACGTTTAACAGTGACAGCAGCACTTGCTATGAGATACTGAGATAGTAATGTAACTTCTGCTTCATTAGAGTTTAACAATGTTGGTTTTTGAACGTTAGCCGCCGTCATTTGCTAGTTAAACCGGCTTTCTCACTCGGCGCGAGCTACGTGAGCTATCAGAGTCGACTACACAGACTACAACCACGTGACTCCAAACTATGGATCTTCACATTCGTCAATATTTAACCAAGGCACAGCAGCACAAAGGTGACAAGGTCTTAGCAAGATACAATAAGCAAGTAGTCATTCTGCATTCAAGCTAACGTTAAGCACTAACCAGTTGTCACACTGTTTTTGTCCAGATATTGATGCACTGCGTGCAGCGTACGGTTTGATAGTGAAGGGGACGTCTCGCGAGACTGCCTCGGACCCGTGCTTTGGCCCAGAGCTGTACGTGTTATGTGGGGAGCAAGCTTTTCAGGTGAGGACCAGGGTTATAATAGTTTTGCTTTTTTCATTAGTTTTTATTTTTATATTGTTTTAACTTTTTGTGTTCAATTTCAGTTTTGTTTTAATTAGTTTTCAAAGCAGATTTGCTAGTTTAGTTTATTTTTTATTTTTTGATAATGCTTAGTTTTAGTTTAGTTTTTATTAGTTTCAGTATTAGTTTTAGTTGTTTTTTTTCTGCGCTAGCCTCGTGAGACCATCCTGATCTCGTGAGCTCATGTTGTTTCACTCCGTGTGAAACAAACCATCTGGTGAACGTCAGATTACTTCTGCGCAGGGACACAGCTAAAGAAATAATGGAGGATAGATTTAATATCCACCCAAAATACTAGGCTTATGTATGAAATGAAAAAGACTAAAACTAAGGACATTTTCTCTACAATTTTAGTTTATTTTAGTTAGTTTTGTAAACACACAATACAGTTTTAGTTAGTTATTGTTTTTTTGTAAAGCCTAGTTTTTATTTTTATTTCAGTTAACTAAAATGTTTTTTCACACCTAGTTTTCGTTTTTTAGTTAGTTTTCGTTAACTATAATAACCTTGGTGAGGACATTAAATGCCATCTAACCTTACAAGTCTGAGGTATAGGTCTTTTGTTTGTTTGCTTGGTTGCTTGTTTGATCATAAACAGGGCTTGTCTCGACCAATCTACCCAATTCCCCTAGAAAATTGATAATTTCAGAGGATGTTTTTCTGCATTTTAGTGAGTTTATGGAGTAATGTTGTTGCCAAAATTTTGATTGGAGGCCCATAGGACAGTGGGCAAGGGGGCATCGAAAAGACTCTGGAGGGTTGGCAGCTCCATCTACAAACAGTAACACTTAGGTTAAATGACGGAGAAAAACCTTGTTCAAAGACAGTGGATCTGGCAGGATAAGTTTGTCCAGAAAACAAACTTTTTTTCGAACTAGAAAGCCAGCCTAGAAATAGTAGATAGGGAAAACAGTTCTTAGCTGAGTTCTTAGTTCTTTTTTCTTATTGATTATGTCAAAGGTGCTTTTACACACACCAGCGTAACTAGGTTCTCAGGCCCCGGGGCAAATATATTTTTCAGGCCCCACCCACACACGTACACCCCACCCAAACACGTACACCCCACCCAAACATAAACACAACTCCGAAACCGCCAAATGCACTACACAATAACAGCCGGCTGCCCTGGACCACGGCCTGATTTCTCCAACTAAACGACATAGCTTCTTTAGCCAGCATACACTAGCAATTTAACACAATGGCAGTTGATAGGCTATGTCGTTAGATCAAATAGCATCAAGGAAAGCACAGCAGCTTATAGGGGCGCATTCCCCAACAACATAAGAATGACATTGATTTAAATCCCCAATCCCACTCAGAGAGAAAAAAACTCTGTACTCACCCATTAGATGATCATCTTACGGGCCTTGCGCTCAGCAAAGTCATTAAAGGAGTAGTAAAGGGAAAATCATGTTTAGCCCTGTTTTAAGGTTATTTATGATCATATCCAGGATGCCCCACTGTCACCAGCAGACCACCCTGAGTCCGATAGATACCCCTGTGTCTGCTGTGGATGTCGTAGCGTTTAGTTAACACACGTACACACAGACATACACCAGTCCACTTCCGGCTTTAGGCCTGGACCTGGGCTCTAGGGGGGTCCGAGGGCATGCCCCCCCGGGAGAATTTTTTACATTGTTAATTTAAATGCATCAATTTGGCGCACTTTGAGAGCAAAATCAAGAAGCCATAGCAATTTAATCATCGGACCACATTTGGTTATGAAAGGGGATGGCAAAGAAGTAGTCATACCCAAATCATGGTAAACGAGACATGACTTTAATAAATAATAATCAATATTAAATAACATCCAGTGTCGTGCCCGGTCTTTTTCAATGAAAATACAGGTAACACCCTGACAAACAACTCAATGTGCCAAAGACCACATTTCCATCTACTGTACAAAAGGCTATTTAATGCAACATACTGCGGACATTAGCCCTTCAAAATGTCAGTTCTGAAAAAGAAAAATCTGGGAGAAAATGTGCCAGTGGAAGCTGAAATGACTGCAGTTGCTAAAAAGAGCCAGCTGACCATCATCTAAAAGAGCCCTATTAGATCCCTCAGATGGCAATCATACAATCTGAATGAGGCTTCCCCTCTGACACTAACATCTGCCACACACCAGGGCAGAGGGCCTGGACATCTTACTGGTCTTATATATCTCCCACCCTCTCTCCCTCCCTCCTACCATCTAATGAGCCTCTGACACTAACAGAGTGCGAGTGTGTGTGTGTGAGAGAGAGAGAGTGCGTGTGTGAGAGAGAGAGAATGATGAGTGAGGGAGCTACCTGCCCTGCTGCCTCTACCTGCCCTCCTGCCAAATCGGTGTCAGCCTAGTTAGGAGAGGCGCTCATATTTACAAGTGTCAGATAAGGAGGAGCACCGCCACCACCACAGAAGAAGACTACCTCGGAAAAGTTATTTTAATGGAAGCGCCGAGGCTTCAAAACCCAGCATTTGTTTTGTTAAAATAGACCCTTTTGCTCAGGTAAGTGAAGTTTCATGTTTATCTGACACTTGTAAATATGAGCGCCTCTCCTAACTAGGCTGAGTGAACGGACCAGCAAAGGACTGTTGTCTGGCATGAGCGAGCGGAATGCGACAACGGGACTGAGAAGGGCTAAGCCAGACCTAACGTTATCTCCACACTACAGCATCTAACGTAACTTATTACATGGTACTCTGAAATACTTGATTGTGATTACTGATTAGTGTAACATTATGTTCCTCTCAGAGTGAAGATCTTATCACAGTATGACTGAAACAGTGCATTATCTGGCATTTTGGCAACCAATACGTTGTGTTGTTGCAGTTCTTATCTTTAGACACTAGATGGGGGAAATAATTCACATATTCCATATTATACCTTTAATTTACTAACAGACCATTCAAATCTAGAAAGACTTACTGCCAGTCAAAAAGACAACATGACTCCATACCATAACACCTGGTCCTCCTTCCTGCAATACATTCAGAGCTGACAGAACTGACAGTGCGCACCAACGCACCATAGCAGCCATACACGGTGCCATCCTTAAAGGATGATACAGTACTGTACATATATCCTGAACAGCAGTTTTTTTTATCCATAAAATAAATATTTTCATATTGTACTGTCTAGCATACATGTAGCATATGAATACTGCATGTGTGGCATGCATTGCAAGGCCATTAAGCTATATCCAAACAGTTTGAATTATAAAATACATTTAAAGAATAAGTAGGCCGCTGTCTACAGTATGTGAAATGATGTGATACAATGACGTGGGATGTTTGAGGGTAGGGCTGAAATATTTATTTGTCCATGGCATATACGTATTTTGTGTTTCAGCTGGGTTGCGAGGAGATCAGCAGAGACTGTCTAATGATGTACTTTGAGCGCAAACCCCCGGCCAATCAATTCCGTTGCCGAGCGTACCTCTGCCAAGGCCAGCTGAATTCTCCAGAGACTATCGGGAGTGTGGTAAGCCCATACAGAACCATTGTAACTACTGTAAAAAAAAGTCTGCTCACTTGGCGTCGATCGAACCACCTCTCAACAAACTGCGTTGGTTTGACACCTCAACCTTTTGAGAAGATCTCTTGATCTCCCCCAAGGGTTGTCCTATTGACTTGCACATAGGAGGCCTTTATCTGATTTTCAGATTGAGTGAGAAATTATAGATGACACAAATCCTTCAGCTGCTCCCCTGCCTATCTAACACGTCTTTCTTTCTTTCTATCAAACTTATTGTTTCAAACTCAGGAGGACATTGAAACGGCTGTGATTTCTTTTTTGAAGGCGATTGAGATTTCAAAGGACAAACCAAGGTATGCAGTCTGATGGAAACATGTTTCTAATTGTCCTGCCACCTTTCTTGACCTAAGTTCTGTCTAGATGACAGACAAGTTGAATAATTGATTTGATATGTGGAAGATGCATGTGACTGATGGTTGTTCCATAAGATGCAAGGCGTAGACCGCCTGCGCTTCCATCGAAACAGTCTTTTGATGGTAGACTGTTGCCGAACATTGATATTCGCAGAGATTCAGAGTTCATTTTCAGAGTTGCTTGGTGTACAGCAAACTGAAATGGTTCAGAGTTTAAAAGTTGAAAAAAAAGCTTCTACACTTGCTGGAAGTGGATCATTTGAACGAGTTTGTGGAGCTCCTTAAGACACGACGCGTCAACTCATAGAGATCTTAGATAGGAGGTAGCTGTTCAGCAATTCTGCGGATACAGATTGGTTTTCATCAATCAGGCCAAAAGCTTGAATCCTTTGTTGCAAGAAGAAATCACAGGTACAAGAGAGAGAAGAGAACCTGTCCCAGGCTTAAATACAAGAGGAAACTGAGGGGTATTTGTATGGACAGCAACGATTGGTCACTCACACAGGGGGAGGAATGTGGGTGAGCTCTGACCCCCCACTCACTTGGGGTCGTAAAAAGTGAGCCAAGATTCTCTTAAGTATCTGGAATCACCAAATATCCCTGTTGTGGACATCTCATATGTATGTACATAGCATAATCAACTGATTCATGATTTTAGCTTCAGATTGATTGGTTTACTTATCTTGATTGGGTCAAAAGGTAATGTAGGGATTAACACATCATGAAAAGCAAATAGCCATGTCATAAGCACATCAACTTCAATTTCATGCTTGCCTATGCACTGAATGTGTTCAGATCAAATTTGAGATTCTAGCATGGGATCCTTATAGCCAGCCAGTGTAGAGCGAGTTGGATGATGAACTCATAATCTGTCAATAAGGAACTGCTGCAAGCAACAATCCCAATTAACACCAAAGTGAATGAATAGTAATACAACCCAGACTAATGTTCAGCGTACCCTCTGGTGGATCAATTAGCAGTCCTCGTAAAGACTCGTCCATGTTGAGCAATTCCCATCTCATCCATGTTGAACAATTCCCTTTAGAGCCTATAACCCAGTAATTCTGTCATCCCAAATAGACATACCAAACGGGTTTACTGAACAAAGGTTACTCTGAGTTCATTTGCAATTCATAGGGTCGACACTTGGCCTTAATTGAGATGTACTGAACGATCAGATAGCGTATGAGAAGGAGCCTGAATAATTGTTTCAAGACGGTTTTCTTCATCTGCGCTGTTTTCCTCAGATACCACTTCCTGGTGTTCAACGCCTCGGTGCTATACTTCCAGACGGTGCGTCCTCTCCTGAGGCCCGGGCTGCGCCAGCATCTGGCGCCCTCCCTCACTCAGGTGGTCAAAGCCCTGGAGCTGGTGGCAGACCCTGACCACACCTGGAGGGCACAGCTCATGCTGTAGGTGGCACCACCATGACATCTGCTTACTCATACAAATAACTATTGAATAGACCTGGATTTAAGTCCAGATCAGAATCAGGATGTACCACTGGGTTTGTTTCAAAGGATTTCTGTAAAAGGTAATTTGTCAGTAACTGGCTTTCTCCTGAGACAGACACCTTGTTGAATGCCTTGTGGATGCTGGCAAAGGGAAGGAGGCGTGCAGTTTTGCCAAGACCACATCTGACTTCATAGAAGCACACACCCCCGAGCTGTATCCAAAAATCTTCTCCCTGCAGGTATATCCTTCACAGGTCTTATAATGTGTTCATATATAAAGGATAATGTATGGCCAGTCGGTCATTATCGAAAAATAAGAGCCCAACAGTGCATTTGGTTTTGTAACGCACTGAAGGGCTCTTATTTTTCAATATATTGACCGGCTGGCCATACAGTACAGTATGTTATCCCGCTTACATTACATGGCTACTTACCAACGACATGAATATTATATGCCTACACTTTTTATTTCGCCAGCAAAATGGTTCCATGTGCTTGGGCACTGGCTGTTTTCAGAGATTGAATGCTACAACAGCCAAACCGTTATTGTTTAGAATGTTCAGAAACTTTCAACTATCGCCCATAGACGTATAATTTGTTGCCCTTAGCAGCGGTCAATATTGCTCAGTTGCCCTTGACGTCAATCCATTATTGAGAAATATACAGTACTGTGAATTGTATTCAGGTGGCTTCAAGTTCAAAAACTGGTCCTTTTTTTCTGAGTGAAATGGTCTTTTGGGGGTATGTGACTAGGCCCTCAAAGTAAACTATTCAACCTGGGGCCTGGTTGGATTAGCAGCTTGTCAACCATAGTTCTATTGCCATATCTACTATGAATTCTGTTCCACTTAGGTACAACACAAGCTGTTTGACTTCTCTAAAAACCCCAAGAAAACCGAAGCAAGTCCGACGTTATCTGTTATTTACAAAATGCAGAAACTCAAACAGTAAGTGTTTTTCTTATATATACACAGTACCATACTGTATCATTATCTACCTGTAGGCCTCTTGTTCCTAGCCTGGCGTCGCCAGCCTGATCTCACAAGCTCACATTCAATTTCACTACGGAGATCAGTCTGGACATCCAGCTGTTGTAACGGAATCCGCTCAAACAGAAATGTATTCTTGCCTATCACAACCGTTTATCTAATATGGGGCGGGTTTAATAACATGACGGAACAGAGGAGCACCGTAGAGGCATTTTCGCTGATTGGTTGTACTGTAGATCTATCCAATTGTGTCCAGAGGCTTTTTTGATCTACGCCTGTTGGTAATGCCCCTTGGGAAACAGAAAGCAACTGTTTTGCGATTTGGGTCTGGCAAAGCCAGGCTATCTTGTTCCTTGGTTGCCCATTTTTATGCATTAATTTCCCCCTAAAAGATTTGTCTTACCTAGTCATGCTGTCTTCTTTATCATAAGTGAGTGTGCCATGTCCTCTGGGGATGAAAAGTACCAGAGCACTGATAAGCGTACTGTAAGTTGTACGGTAGCTGTCTGGAGAATGCTTTGTGAGGATAAGGCTTTGTAGAGTACAGTATGTGATAATGTGCTTTGTAAAACACAAGAAAAAGAATGGCTCAGTAGGCAATTATGTTTAGACATTTATTCTATAATTAGTTTGAAAGAACATGCTTTGATATCAAATATATGGTATTTCTTATCAAATAGTTGTACTTTTCGGTAGTTGTAGCTGTAGTCTGTCTTTCAGTTGTGCACCGCAGTCTTAACTTAACGGTAACGTGCTATTTTGGACATGTAGCCCTATTTGTGGTCTGTCTACAATAAACCTGAAACATAGAGACCATAATTTCACTGATTGTTCCAGTATTGAGCTAGCTGCAGTTTTTATGCAGGCTCTCATTGGGCTACAATGGAAGTCAATGGGGCATATGTAAATGCATTGGAAAAACTATGATGAATGTGCTTTTTTGAGACGGGAAGCACTCTGTGTTATCTTACCAGCCACAGTACGCTCTCCTGTGAAATGTATCACAATACGAATATTTTTAGGTCACTTGCACTTGCACACCTTTCAAGCTTACAGTAGGATTTGGAATAAACTTTTATTTTCTCCCGTTTCTGAAGCTATTATTTACTAAAAGTTCCTTTAAGTTGACTTGGACTCTCTGTGTATAGCCTATAGTCTATAGCCTCTGGATGAGGTCTCCAGGCTGTTCATGCGTTATCAGTACAGCATGGCTCATGGTGCTACCGAGAGGTGGACCAGTCTGCAGGCGTGTACTCTGCATGTCAGTCCTCCTCATGATTCACCAGCAGAGATATACTGTAGCCATGGGCAGAATGACTCACCCAGAACCCCCGTACCATCATCAGAATGACTATAGGTTATTATGCCTTAGGTTTTTCCACTTTTGTCTTTGTGCGTGTGTGTGTGTGTGCGTGTATGCGTGTGTATGTGTGCGTGTGTGCACTACCAACTTCATTACGTGGCCCACAGTAAGGTCGAGCTTTCCGAGGCCAGTAAGGAGGACGCTGCTAAGCTGAAGGAGATATTCCATATCCTGACCCATTTGGCTCCACCCCAGCCTCCTGCTCCAGTCCCAGGCGGCAGTCCTCATCTGGCAGAGAGCCCATCACCAATCTCTCCCACCGAGAGGTGTGTGTGACCACAGCTCTCCTCGGACAGTCCCTGGTTCATCACAAGCCCTAACAACCTAGTTCACTTCAGTTCTCTTGCTGATATCTGTTGAAGAAGTTAACACAATGCATCTTTTATTAAAGCAGGGGTCTATTAGGGATGTGTGCAGCAACTATTTTCATTACAACACGCGATGACTAGACGGTGGTTTTGCAACCGACTATACGACTAGTCTAAAACAGAGATTCCCAGCCACTCAGCGGCAGCCAATTTGCATTCTTTGCGCAGGGTTGCTCACTTAGCTCTCCCCAAAACAGTACTTAAGCCTGTCTTTATATCAGCCGGTAATATTTCATTAGATTAAAATTGGAACATTGATATTAGCCTATCAAAGATAATATCTAATATAAACTAAATTTTTTAATAGAATTAAGCAGACAAATATAGCCATCAGTTTGAGAAAGAGTATTGCAACAATGGGAACATGCATATGACTAAACTCCAATTCACACGCTCGCGTTGGGTTATTGGCCACCCACCAGGTGCATAGTGTGACAATAATTATATGGCTATACGCCTGAGTAGGCTACTGTGAGTGAGGTGACTTTAATTATTTTAATCTTTTTTTATTTTAATCAAATTATATTATATTTAGTTTAGCCGACTTGTATTTCCTAAATGACTACCAGAAGCTGTGCCGTATAGTCGGATAAACGACTATCTGCACACATCCCTAGGGTCTATATATCTTAAAATCTCATGGGGGGATTACAATACGGTCATTTTCCCACTCTTCTCTGAGCTGCAAATTCCTTAGAAGCTGTGCCGCACTCTGGTTCTGCAGGGTGTCTTTCCTTCTGGAGCTGGCTCTGCTGGCACTGCAGCTGAAACAGCAGCAGATGGCTGCTGACTGTCTGAGAGAGCTGAAGACGGCGGGAGTCCCAGTGAGTGAAAGATAATCTCACATAACTTCACACATTAGCGTGTATCTATATTCATGACATTTACATAGCACGCAATTATGCAGACATATGCACGTCAATTGACCCCTTACTCTCGCTTGGGATCTCATCAGCCATGTACTGTCTGTACAGTGTGTAGTCTTTATGTGCTCTGATTCACTGTTGCATTATTTTCTGTTTCCAGAGTGTTGGAGAGTGCATAATGATGGAATGTGTCCAGTGTGAACTGGACCTACAGAAACAAGAGGGCAAGATGAAGGACTACTCCAAAGCCAATGTGGAGGTACTCTGAGCATTGATTAACACTAGTACACAGTGCCTGTCCATCTGTCGATCTATCTGTTAGTGATTAAATCCGTAACCCCTACAGCAATCTCTGCGGGGCTGCACAGCACCCAAAACTGAAGAAACTTTCAATACTTGAACAACCAACTATTGATTTGAATGTAGCTTTAAGATAGAGCGTGGATTATTTGGTACTGAATGAAATACTTTTGTGATATGGCAAACATCCAACAGACCCTTGTCAGGACGTGCACCTTGAATTTGTAGATGAATATGTTACTATTACACCACATGACTTTGTGTTTTTTGTTCGCTGTATTATTTTATGTTTGACTCACTTGTTTATGGGTTACAAACGCAGAGTGGGAGTGTAGTGTGCCCCATGGGAGACAGGTAGACCCCAATCTCCACATCCATGATAGGATTTTAGGACCAGATTTTAGAACTAGAACTAGATTTTAGTTCTAATTCTCTAGTGTTTCTCAGTCCTACCTAAAACAAACTGCACTTCACGGTGTTTGCTTAGTCAGTCGGTCTCTTACTGGTGTGGGCGGGGGGGGCGTGTGTGTGTTTGTCTTCCAGGCCCGGCTAAAGGTGATAGGCAGACTGGACCAGTGGCTGCAGAGCGCTGTGAGAGAGGGGGACTCTGGTGTGATGCAGGGCGTGTGCGCCGCACAGTGGAATGCCTGTCTGCCGCTGCTGCAGCGCAACCTCCGGGGCCGCGTCATGGGAGCGCTCCTCAGGGTGGCCCGAGTTCTGGAGCACACACACAGGTAGCCCCCCACCCCCCACCGACCGGACTCCCCGACTGCCCTGGATTTCGCGGTGGCGTCCGTGTGTGCCATGCGCGTTCGTCTCTCGTATGTGTGTGTATGGTGTTTGTGTCTCTCATATGTGTGTATCTGATGTGTGTGTGTGTGCGTCATAGCGTGCTCCTGGAGACCCGCTGCCAGGTCCACGCAGAGCTGGCGTCAGCGGAGGAGGAGGAGGGGAGGCTGGAGCCAGCCCTGGCGCACCTTCAGAAGGCACTACTGCTGGACGAGCGCGGGGCGCACCGCGAGCACCTCTCCACAGCCCTCCACCTCCTGCAGCTCCGCGGGACCCTGTACGAGACCCCCGCCAGGGCAGAGGACCGGGCCGCCATGCTCATCCAGCAGGTCTGTCACGGCCCAGTTCAAAAGAAAGAGAACCCTTCCACACAAAAAAATATCAAACAAATGTGGCTTTGGAATGGTTTTAATTACAGCAATATGTAGCCTAGTGTCAATTGAGTTTTTTAGGGGCAAATGGCTGATTTTCGGGGGTTAATTTTGTAGTTTCGCAAACTGATGATCAGTCAATTGGTACTGGGCTTTGAGTAGAAACAGAGTAGGGCTGCTGAGAAAAGATCATATTGGTGAACAGCATATGTCTGAAACTCTCTCTCTTTCTCTCTCTCTCTTTCTCTCTCTCTTTCTCTCTCTCTCTCTCTCTCTCTTCCTCTCTCTCTCTGGCAGGCTAAGAATGGGCAGCCGCAGGAGGAGGTGAGAAAGAGACGGCCCATGCTGGTGAACGCAGGTCTCACCCTGGCCCCTGACGCGTTCCAGACAGTGCTGGATGCAGACAGCGCGGTGAAAGGTATAGCCTCTTCCAGTAACACCGCCCTCCTTATACCAGACAGACGGTACTTGTCCTGAGGGTGGTCAGCATACTGCAGGCTCTTGATTCCAGCGGTGAAAAAAAGACTGCCTGATGTTGTTAAGGGAGTGAGTTTTGGGGAGGTAGACCGATTCTAATGTGTTACTCTCAAAGCTAAGCTAAGTGTGAAATCGATTTCATTGGCCCAGAGGCTCTGCATGCGGGATGCGCAGCGCTGTCCTTCACACACCTAGCTCCCGGAGCCCGTCTGGAGAGGAACACGGAGGCCCCGGGGCCGCGGGTCAGGCTGCCTTTGATCTGTCCTCCCCCTCGGGGTACGCAGCGCTAAGGATCAAATGAACACTCCAAGGCCTAAGACCCAGTCTAGGGACCCCTCTCTGACAGCCAGCCCAGAGAGCTGCTTCTCATACAGGCATGGGACAGGTTGCTATCTGGGTCACGGCTCTCTCCGTTCCCCAGTGACGCCCTCTAGCATATCAACTGGAGACAAGAGCACATGAGCATGGGGTTTTGAAAACCTACAGTGTAGTGACTTTGGAGTAAGAGGGAGGAAAGGAGTTAACTGGCACAGGTGGATGAATTAGTCCTAACATGTACAGTATAGGTCCCCTGGTCAGCCGCCAAACTTTCATCAGCCACTAACATGCAGCGATGAGCAGCACAGCACCTCTGTTCCTTATTCAAGCACTGACATGGCCCCACCGGCCTCAGACCAACACGGTCGCCTGTGTTTTTGTTCCCAGCGGAGATTTATTCATTTCTTCCTGATTAATTATGGGAGTTTTGTCATTGTGACATTTTTGTCTCGTTATTACAAGTGACTTCTTGTCCTAGAAATTAACAACATGAATTCCAGCTTTTTCCTTGACTCCTTGAAATTAATATGAAATTAATATGAGAGCATCGTAGCTTTAAACACCCGAGTAATTTACTGTTTAAGGGAGTGTTTACAGTTTCTTTAATGCAAACACTGAATTCATTCATGCAGTAGTTGGTATGTTTGTATGCTTGATAACAATTAGCTGGAATGTTGATGGCCACACCCAGGGCTGTACTGTATGTAAATGCATATTGAAATGTACTGGTGATGTTTCAGTCTCCGCTGGCACCGGTGGCCCTGCTGCCCAGCTCTGTGCCAAGGCTCAGCACCACTCTGCCTATGTGCACAAGGTAGAGGGACACCTGGCCAGACAGGCGGGCGGTAACAGCGACAGAGAGAGGTGTGTTTCGCTAACTCTATTTGTGTGTGTGTTAGGGCTGTCGCGGTTTGCGGTTAACCGCACAACCGCGGTCCTGTGAAGCAGACCGTGGCACTTTACAGACGACAGCATCTACCGCGGTCACTAAGGTTTTTTTCATTTTATTAGGCCTATCTTCCATGGGGCTTTCAAAGGGATGTCAAATACATATTCAGCCGTCGACTGAGATAGAAAATACGTCTAGCCTAATCATTGTAAAAATTTATCGACTAGTAAATGGAGATTCTTATAATTTAGGACTAGGTCCGCGAAGTCGAAGGAACGCATTGCGCGGAGCAGAACGAGAATGATATTCGAAATAAGTTAATCAATTTCAAATGGAAATGGTGGCCTAGTGTTACTGTATAGCCTAGATCTAGAAATGAGATGTTATGGCAATTCTATTAGGCTACTACATTGGGCAGTTAATAAGTCAGATAGCCAAACATTAGCCTGTAAACAAGGACTATTATCATCATGAAAATGTGATAAATGACCACAAACGAAATCATATCATTATGGATTTATTGTACAAAGACTCGGTAAACTGTTAAAGGACAAGTTCAAGTTGGATTAGAAAGCTGTAACTGATCGCGCCAAAAAGTATGTTTCCATACATAGCCTACCCATTCAGACCAGAGATTAAATCTTAAATGGTGGTGGTGGTGAAGTTCCTACTTCATTGTAGGAATAATAGGTATGGCTACAAATACACACTACAATAACAAAATAGAGACAACAGCGGCCACTAAGGATTTTCTTTTCATTTTGGTAGGCTATCAGGGCTTTTTCCACAACTAGGCTACACACATAGGATATAGATAAAATGTAGTGTAAAACTAAATAAAATAAAAAACAGCGGTAAAACCGCAGACCGCGGTTGAAATCTATCAATTTGAATCGCTCAGGATAATTCTTACCGCGACAGCCCTAGTGTGTGTGTGTGTGTGTGTGTGTGTGTGTGTGTGTGTGGTGGGGGGGGGGGGGGTTGGGTGGGGTTCTGTGGACATCTTTTCCACGGTGGATACTGTATTTTTTTAAATGAATTTTTAGCATGCCTTTTTATGAATATTTGATACATGCCTGCATGCATGTACTGTAAGCCAAGCTGGAGTGCGTATTCCAGTGTTCATTTGCAGTGCCCGCCGAGTTCCCTTCCTCCCTTCCTCCCTTCTGTACATCACTGGATGGAAGAAGTTCAGGATGAGGATGAGTTGCAAACCCAGCCAGCCAGTGATGTAGTGATCCCATGACGGGTTTCAGTAACACCCTGGAGAACGAACACATCACATACTGTAGACCTGTTGTCATGGCGGGATGAAACATACCAGCAGAGAGGATTATTAGCTGAAGGAAACATCCATTATTTATCTCTACCCCAGCAAACAATACCAGAACACTGCTTCATACAGAACAGTATGTCCCCAGGCTCTCCCCATGACCTCCACCTATGGGGAAGGAATGTTGTTGTTGTTGTTGTTGTTGTTGTTGTTGTGGGTAATGTTGTTTTTTCTTCCCAGGGTGAAATTGTGGGCAGCACTAGCAAAGACAGCCAGGAAGCAGGAGGTTTGGGATGTGTGTCGCGCTGCCTGCCGTTTTGGCTTGCTCTACGATGATGCAAGATGGAAAATTCCCAAAGCTGAGTGTGAGGAGCTATCCAGTTTGAAGGAACTGTTAATGAAAATCAATCACCCTTACCTCTGTCACTGTTAGAATCCTTACTCTATCTTAAAGGAGTAGTAAAGGGAAAAGGGTTTAGCCCTGTTTTAAGGTTTCTTATGATCATATATAATGGTTCAGATCAAAACGTTGACAAAACTAGCACTTTTGAGAAAGTCTGATAATTGCTCTACCACCGTTTTGGTCATACAATGGATGTGGATGGGCACCGTGAAAAATCATTAAAAAAAACATGTTAAACACTCAATTTCAAAGACAAGAAACTCACCAAGATGTTAGTTGGCGTTCTGACATATAATTCGCCATAAATTAAGATTCTAGTTCATCTGGAAAGGCTTTTTAAAAAATATTTAGCATTGAACTATTTAGTCGCAGCACATATGTGTGTAAACTTCCGCAAACTACTGTAGGTAGCCTAGCAACATAAACAATAACAGTAGCTACCGTAAGTAGTTCCGCTTCCTGAATCCCCTCTGCGGATTGATCTACACATCTACAACGGTCGCTTCAATACAAGTCAATGGATTTCATAAAATAATCAATAAAACCCTACAGGATTCATACTTTGCGGCGAATTTTGTGTCAGAACACCAACGGACACCAATTACCCCCTCAGTGAGCTTCTTGTCTTTGAAATCGAGAGTTTAACATGTTTTTGAAAGATTTTGGTGCCCACCCACATCCATTGTATGACCAAAACGGTGGTAGAGCAATTAGCATACTTTCTCAAAAGTGCTAGTTTTGTCAACGTTTTGATCTGAACCATTGTATATGATCATAAGTAACCTAAAAACAGGGCTAAACATACATTTTCCCTTTACTACTCCTTTAAGGAGTGCATCTGAACAGACTCAACCCCCTCCAATGTTACTAGCTGAGTGTAAAAGGTTAATTGATTAGTTTAAGTCACAGTCCACAGCATTTAACCACTTAATTAAAATCATTACAGGGGTATAAAATCATCTACCGGGGATGCAAATGAGTCCATATCGATCAGTGACATCGATAGATTAAAGCTGTATATCTAGCTGTAATGTCAACGCTAATGGAGTTGAATGGCAGAGTGACAAGCTCACAGTCTGTTTCACTAACGCAGAACGATCTGGCCTTTGCCTCCTCCAGGGCGATTATGCCAAAATCCAGACCATATCGGGCCAATCAGGGACTGCATTTTTAACTGCTGTCCCGCCCCACAGTGGAAAGCAGCCCCTGATTGGTTTGTGTCCCTGCCGCTCGTGAAACAAACATGGCGTCTCCCGAAGCAACGAGTGGTAACGTTAACGTTAGAAGAATAAACGCAGCTATAAGTGCAGTTATTGCAGAAATAGACTTAATCACAACACTTAAACAAGATGATTATGCACTAGCGGAGTTTCTCGGTGGAAAAGACGTTTTTGCCGTTCTTCCGACTGGATTTGGCAAAAGTTGATTGGCTGAAGGTGTTTGTCTGTCAAGGCAAGTACCCCCACCCACGTAATCGCTCTCAATGGGACGAAGGCCAGACCGATATTGCGGAGCGAAGCAGTGAGCTCGCTAGATCGAGATGGTCATACCAGGCTAGGTTTCCACCACAAATAATGTTCGATATAAAAACATGCAGAAGAACAGATTGCTCTCCTGTCTGTCCCTGACCAAGACTGGCCATGAGCATCTGGATTGGCCCTGGGCGCTGAAAGCTGCCCACTGCCCCTGGCTGCCCTAGGAGGAAGGACAGCATTGATGGGTTAAAGGCAGGGAACACTTAATTTAATTTCCATTGTCTTGACCTGGCAGGTGAACGCAAGGAGGACGACAGTCCTGTGGAAGGTCTCCACGGTGATCGGCGTCCGTTGGCTGGGAGACAGGCTCAAAGCTCGGAGAGGGACTTGCTCCGCCTCCTGGCTGAAGTGCACTTTATTAATGCCGAGGTAAACTGTTTGCTGTAATGCTGATTCCGCATTTCTCACACAACTCAACATGCTCAGGGGCCCTGTACAAAATAAAACTATGCTGAGGTCACACTACACGATTTTAGTCTGATTTTCTGCTCGCCGACAAGTTTTTTGGCATCACAGACAATAGCACCAGCTTGGAGGCAAATCGTATCGCGCTCCTATTAGCGCGGATCTGAGTCCCCGATGAGTAGTAAGCTCCAACTAGATATCTAGCAGGTTAAATATATGGACCTGACGGGGACAAATCCTGTAGTGAAATGAAACCAGGGTTTTTCCTGGCTCAGAATGTCTTTGGGGTGTGCTGCGCACACAATTTTTAGGGGAAACCTAAAACCGAGTAGCTTACCAACATATCTAGGCCTATATTCTTTGTTGTCGTTCTGACTGAGCTCACTTTTCACAATCGTGGGAAATCTCCCGACACGACACAAAATGAATAGACAAAATGTTTAAAGTCGCACTGAAATGAAAAAAGCATTCTGTCCCATTTTGGTTCACATAACTGGTCATAGTGTTCACCTATTCAACGATGTATGCCAAAAAAATTACAAAATTCTACTTTTGTTGTAATCGTATATCAAAGTATATAATTTCTTACTTCCTGGAAAACGGTAGGTCACGTGCAATGACGACAACAGGTACCTTAGATTTTAGGCCAATAATCTCACGACATCCACCCGTCAATCAACGCTATCCTTCTATCGAATCTGTCTAAAGTTATTAAAACCTGTCCACTTGTCAATGTTCCAATCAAATTCCTCTAAACGCATGTCCCACCCTCATAGCTTGTTTGCGTTGGAAATACGTCAAACTACGGAAGTTAGATGATCTCAAACGTCCGTTTCAGTGCGACTTTAAGATACTGATAACCTGTCTATTAAAGGGGAACGCCGCTGTCATAGCAAGTTTAGCTCAAATGTCACTTTGTCCTCAATGAAACCGATCCGTACACACCAACATTTAACCAATCCATGCAGTAGTAAGCTAGCTCCTTTTTCCTATGTGCGCGCACCCCCTTTATAATGGAGGTCTATGGGCCTCTGCTAAAAACTATGATAAACATGCATTTTCAAGGCAGGAAGTGCAGGGTGTGATCTTACCGGTGTCATTATGCTGTCATGTGAAATATATCGCATTCTCAAACCGAATATTGAAACAAAAGCTCCATTTGAGACAGAACTATTTCGCCGAACGCACTACACCATACCTTTCGCACTGTAAACTTCCACCGCACGTTGCAGAGAGCGCGAGCGTGCGCGGTAAAGCTAGACAGTTGTTTACATCCTCCATAGCCATGCCTAACACGTCAACACATGGGGATGGCGATTCATTTCACAAGACAACATTCTACTCAGACCGGTAAGGGGCTTCCTGGCGCTTCCTGCCTTGAAAATGCATGTTTATCATAGTTTTTTAGCAGAGGCCCCTAGACCTCCATTATAAAGGGGGTGCGCGCACAGAGGACTAACCCTGTCCCTATAAATAGGTCAAAGGTCCTGTGCCACGCCTTTATGGCAGACTGACGAAAGTGACCCCGCCGAAACGTTTCTTCCTTTGTTCTCTCACTGTTTGGTAGCACATTCATCTTGAGAATATATTTTTTCTGCATCCTTATACCTCAGTTTGGACATTTCCTTTTTTGATATCAGTGTCCCTTCTACTTTGTGTTATTTGGTGGTATATGTATTGGGATATACTACATAGTTTTTTGGCATACTATATAGTATGGAAGTAAGCAATTCGGAACACAGCCCAGGACAATTTTCTTGTCAAGTGATCCATAGAGACTGCTCTTGCAAATTTTCAAAATTGTATTAAAAATTGAAAGATGATAGCACTTATCTGCTCCACTATCTCTGCAGAACAGACAAATCCTTAATGAAATCCCAGACATGCCAGAACTAAGAGATGAAAAAAGAACAGCACTCGTAGCAGCCCTGCATTATGGGATTTCATCTGCCCTGGAGGCATACTGTAGCTGTTGATTTGTTCAATCTGTTCGGTCTTGATGTCTCAGTTCTTGTGCTCATCTTGTTGTGTGCTTCAACTCAGACCTCCGGCTCCAAAACTTTATTGGGTCTTTGGAGACATAAACTTGACAGCGCTCCAAGAAAAGTAAGCTATACAATTCAGGAAAAGAGATGACCTTCACAAAATTGCAGTCTTTCGGTGGCCCATCTTTCATGATCACAATCTTCTGAGGGGATATGACGACCTTTGTGGAGATGTCAGGTTCTTCAAAACCCTCTTAATTTAGTGACAGATACCTTTTTACTCTCAGCTCAGTTGTCAGACCATATCAGACCTCTTTGATACGCTAACAGAGCCTTGACAACTGAGGACGCCTCTCGTCCCCTTTGCTGATGGAAGGTGTAACACAATTTTGTGGCGAAGTGATGTGGAGGGCAAGTCATCTTTAATATTCCTCTGTGATCATTATTTGGGCTCTGTTTGTCCCACCCAGGCAACTGTCCACAAGCTACGTGCAGAGGGAGTACAGCTCAATACCCCCGTCGAGCCTCCGGAGGAGAGAGGGGTTCTCCTCTCTGATGAGGATCCGCAGTGGGCTGTCTACAGGTGGGTAAACAAAACAAACACAGAGGGGGCTGCTGTGAGCAAATAGGCTTATTTCTTATTAACAGTAACCAAAAACAGGTGCTTATTTTCCATGTGACTGGCCACGCATGTAATTGTTTCAGAGCTAACTAGAAATGGTGCTCTGAGAGCATAGACCTCCGCACATGAATGCATTCCATGGCTCTGAGAGCAGGACATGTTTGGTATTGCTACATTCGTTAGGGTCACGAACCAACCATCATACGCAAGCAAAAACATTACCTCTCACCTGGTGCTGACCATATTTGGTGTTTTTCTTTTCCCCTCTACCCTCTCAAGAGACTGGATCCGGGGTTTGTCGGCCTACGCCACCTCCAGCTTCCTGCGTGCGGCGGAGCTGGGGGCGGAGATCCGGGAGGCCTGGGTAGTGGTCAACGCGGCAGTGTACCTGTGGAACTACAACAGCCAGCTGCTGGCTTCAGGGGAGCACCAGTGCCTCCTAACCGACTTCCATAGATTGGTGGAGCTGCTCAAAGAGACAGGACACGCAGGGTGGGTGGAGCCTCTAAAGAATTGCTTATTAACATCATTCTGTACATCATACTGTACATTTGAACACAGTTACAGTAGATGGTGAAGGCAATATCCTTTTAAAATGACCAGTGCAAGAAAAACCTTGCTTAGTCATAGGGTGTAAGGGTCCTAGTTATAGGGTATCTCCACAGCCGAGAGTCTGCTCTGGTCTGATAGGAGAACCCCTTGCTCAGATGAATCCGTGCCAGAAGCTAACGCCAGGAGCCTGCTCTCTTTGTCTTACCAGGGAGCCGGTGCTGCTGGTGTTGCTGTGTGACACGGTGGCTCAGGGGATGATCCAGCCCTGGTGTGTGTCTGCAGCCAATGCCGGCAGCCAGGAGAGGCGGGACAGCGTCGGCAGGGGGGCGACTCTTCCCGGGGACAGCATGGCCAAGAAAGGGCCTGGGAAGGGTGCTGAGAGGACGGCCAGCGTCCACGGTGTCTTCCTGGACGCTGCTGCCCTGCAGGACGTGCGCAAGGCACTGGAGGTGAGTTTGTGTGCGTGTGTGGCGCGGGGGGAGGGGTGTGTGTGTGCACGTGTGCGGTTTGGGACTGGACGCATGATCAAATTCAGAGTGTGCTGGCTGGGGTGCATGGGAGCTTGAGAGATGTAAAAGTAAAGCTGATTAGGTTGGTCAGAACGCCAGGCTCGGTCCTCACTCCGCACACATCACGGTGAGCAAAACTGAAGAGACTTATTGTTTGGGGTTTGGCCGACTGTGATTGGTGCAGACAGAGTCAAATCAAATCAAAATGTATTTGTAGGCAACATAGGTCCCACCCCTACATATTCCAGAGGGAAGCAAAAAAACTTTCACTGGGGGCCAGAAAAGTGAGCTGTAAAAATTATTCCCTGACCTCTCTCAACGAGACGACCGAGCAAGCTCCTGGAAAATGTTTGTCTATTGGCTAAGAACATTTACAGAGCAGTAAACATGAGCTAAATACTTCATAAGAGAGACATGACTAACAGGAGAGTGCACAAATAGTTACAGAGAAGTTGCCTACATGGTAGGCCATTATGTGTTAGCTATCCCTGTAGTCTCTAATATGATATTTAAGTGAATTATATAACAAAGCACAGTAAGCACTCAGCAGAACAAGCTCATAGAGAATGCCGCAAAGCAGAGGTGGGGAGACAGAAAGCAGAGAGCCAAGGGTATAAAGGGGTGGGGTTGGCTGGATAGGGACAGCTGACGTCACAGAGTGGGAAGGAGCTAGTCACCAGGCGGCAGGGGGCCTTTTCAGGAGCCATTAGGTGGACCTTGGCCGAGGACCGGGGGGATGGGTGGGTTCTCTGGGACCTGCTACAGGGTGGCATGTAGGAGACAGGGGGTGTCCACAGGATCTGTTTAGAGTATAAGAGGGAGAGACACTAGGGAGGAGGACAGAGTTAGTGGCTGTACTGGATATCCACAGCAGACACGGGGGTATCTATCAGACTCAGGGTGGTCTGCGGGTGACAGTGGGGTATCCACTGGACCCTTCTAGAAGGTAGGAGGGAGAGAGGCACTAGTGAGAGGGGAGGCAGAAAAGGGTTAGTAGCACGCAGAGCCATAAAAGCAACACAGATATTAAAACAGAACATGCCAGTTGCAGGGCAACCAGTATCTCTATACACATCTAAATATACACACAGTGCATAACAGGATAAACACCAATGTATACAGAGGATTCACAAGCAGGCTGGAAGCTGCCTTTCTGTGTCCATAAGTCCTGGCTAGTGATTGTAGAATAGACTGAAAAGCTACGTCTCGAGATCCCGCTTAAAGATTTCCATTGTTTCAGCTCGAAGTACTCTGGCAAGGTGTTCCAGAGGTTGGGGACACAGAAACTGAAAGCTGCCTCTCTGTGTCTCTTGGTACTGGCTTTTGGAACTGTTAGGAGATCAGTACCTGAGGACCTGAGTGGTCTGTTGGGCATGTACTTTACCTGAATGTCTGAAATGTACTCAGACAGGGCACGGGCTGGCATGGAGAGTGGTAACCCCTCACCTGGAGAGAGACGCACTCCTGCTGGGTTTGGTTTAGAGAACAGAGGCCTGTGTGTGTGTTCTTACAGGCTCTGTTCTTTAGAAATGCCAGGTCTACTCTGCATGACAGATTTCTGAACCAGTCTAGTTCCTGAAAGGCTGCTGCAAACTGGTTCCCATGGGTCATGGCATTTCTGAAATATCATATTTTAAAAAGTCTATTCAAGACATGGAAAGTCAGAGAATTTTGTTTGTAGCATGTTAAAATTGTAGATAAGAGCAAAATCACCGGATGGCTCTAATCATAGTCTAGTAATGTTCATATTTGGTTGGGTGCTCTGCTCTTGGACAAAGGGAACTTAGGTTACCAAACGGACGAGGATAAATCCAGGCACTCCAAATAGTAAAAAACAAGGAAAAATGATATATTAAAAAGCCTTTATTAAACCATGGCTGCTCCAAAATTTAAAAAGCCAACATGTTAGCCCTGAAGGAGGTCCTGTGTTGACCGAAACATGTTGGCTTTCAAAATTTTTGAGCAGCCATGATTTAATAATGGCTTTTTAATATATCCTTTTCCCTTGTTTTTTACTATTTGGAGTGCCAAATTGCCAAAATTTGGATTTATCCTCGTCTGTTTGGTATGTTAAAATTGTAGTTGCCATTTATCAAAATGTAATATTTCCCCTGCAGTATTTGTCTTTATCAGATTATTTCACACATTTTTGTATTATGCGTGAGTGGTTGTTATGGTTACTTTTTCAGTGCCCATTTATCCTCTTCCCGCTCGTCAACAATTTTTCCATTCATTTTAGGTCATGGAATTTAAGCTTTTTAGTTATTGAAAGTCAGGGAATTTGACATTTGACTTAAGTGGGAACCCTAGCATCTTCCTCCTTGGTACTCTGTTTCCAAGCAGAACAAACTGCTAAATAAGTTGATGTGAGGTTGACAAGCTCTCAAGTCAGATGTACCAGTTTGAGTGAAGTTTCATAGCCAGTTCCCAGTTTCATAGCTGCAGGTATCCATCCATCTTCTGAAGCACAAACATCTTTATTTTTGTTCTAGAACACAGCACACACACACACTCTCACACACAAACACACACACACACACACACACACACACCCCGTACGTGTGCACGTAGCCTATGATCCACAGATCCTAGATCATATCAACATGCTACATATATTTATGTGATTGTTTTTCCCAATTAACTCTGAACTCCATGTTCTCTGTGTATTCAGAGGATAATCCATGTACATCGACACTAACTCTGGATGAAAGGAGCTCTATCAGTGCATTATTAGCGTCTACTTAATGGTTCTTTTTCCTAACATGAGATAAAAACGGCTATCCACTCCAAAAAAATAAAAAATACAAAAAAAAAATACACTTCTTGTTTAAGAAATCCCGATAGTGACTCAGATTAAGGCAGCATTGAATGTTCT
This sequence comes from Borostomias antarcticus, assembly GCF_949987555.1. Taxonomy (NCBI): domain Eukaryota; kingdom Metazoa; phylum Chordata; class Actinopteri; order Stomiiformes; family Stomiidae; genus Borostomias; species Borostomias antarcticus. Next base: position 8,100,360 of record NC_140258.1, read on the forward strand.
GAAGATGCTGTCATATCTGAAACACAAAGCTCAGAAGCCTTGATCAAGGGTGAATCTAACTGAGACTGCAGGCCTAGACTTCATAGCGTTCTTGCCTACGCTAACCCTTCTATCCCTTTGTTGGCTGTAGCTCTGTGACTATGCGCTCCATCTGTCCAACTGCAACGTTCCGGGGGAGAGCGTCCCTGTCGCGGCCAGGAAACAAGTCATTGCCACGTGGGTTCGGTCCAAGAGGCTTCTCCAGCAGCAGATTGGCCAGAAGCTGGACATTGATGATGAGGTAATTACAGTATGCCTGCATGCAGTCAGATGAGTCTCTGAGATGGCTGTGAGTGAGACTGCTGAACTGAGTTACTTTTATTCCATATTACTACAGTATGTGCAGTGTTCATTTAAAGCCCAGTCCATTGAAAAGTAAATGCAAATTTGCATGGCTATGTAGCATACAACAGCGCCCCCTGGGCTTCCCAGTTCGCCCCACCATGCTTCATTTTATAATCATGTCTGTTTCTATTGACAGACAGACAGACAGACAAAGACAGACAGACAGACAGACAGACAGACAGACTAAAACATCGATCGATCAGTGTTTTATTCCATCTTTTCTTCAAATTCTATTTATGGAGTTTGCCCTTCATTTGTGCAAAGTCATTAATTTGACTAGTAAGCTACTGTACAGTAGAATATAACATTGTGATGTTGAAATGAAATATTGTGTGTATTTCTTTGTCTCCCTCCAGTGTAAGAATGAGTCGGTGTCGGCCATGACACGTGTGCTGGTTGGAGTGGAGATTCTCCTGTGTAACTGTCACCCCAGGCAGATGGAGTTCTCTGTTCCCAGTCTCTCTGTTGTATGTAGCCCATGTCTGTGCTGGGATCCATCTCCCCTGCTCTTTTATCCACATGGCAAGAATCACACAGATCCATCAAAGCCTTTTTCTGTCTTTGTTTGTCTATTGTGGCACTGCAAACTCGTAGGGGGTTAAGAAAGTCAGTCTTACATCTTGACTGTAGGTGCACTAGCTGAATAGATTGGAGAAATGTAAAGACCAGTGCTGTCATTCCTTCCTTCTCTCTCCACTCTTCTAGTTGGTTTGCATGGCATCAGACTGCCACTGGAGTGACCCTGTGGTGGAGCTGCAGGTGTGGACTCAGCTGGCCACCTTTTCCCATCATGCCCATGACCACAACCTGGTCATGACCTGCACCCACAATGCACTGCAGCTGGAACACGCCGCTGCTCAAAGGCTGAAGGTTATGCCCTATGCTCTGTAAGTATTCAACAGTTGTTTAAAAAGCAGTGAGACAGTCTATTTAAGAGGAATTTGCAAGCTTGTGAGGATCAATTTAAAATATTATTGTATCTCAGTTAAAGGTAGGGTAGGCGATTTTGTAGAAACCAGGAAGAGTAAAGCCTAATTTATACTTCGTGAGCCGTGAGCCACATTTTTGGCTCATTGACGGCATTTGGAACGTCTCGCAGGCTGTGAGCTGCTTGGCTCGTACCACCTCAAATTTCTAGCGGCTCACACCGCGTCATTATATGTCGCACATATTTGATTGGTTAACTGACCTGTAGAGACGAAGCGTTCTGTGTTGCTAGGAGATGAGAAACATTTTCTTGTTTGGTAACAACATAGCATCACATGGACACAGCAGGGCACGGCTCATTGAGTATAAATGCACAGAGCTGTGAGCCATGAGACAAAAAATGTGGCTCACGGCTCACAAAGTATAAATTAGGCTTAAGATAGATTTTGAAAATTGCAACCTACAAAATCCCCACCTCCCCTTTGGGCCTCCCTGTAAAGCCACTCTGGGGAAAAACAAATAACACTTGCTAGGCAGGTAGGTACTGTAGTTTGACAGGCAGGCCATCCAATCATTTCAAGGTGGTAACTTGAAATGATTGGACAAACTTTATATCTTCAACTCCCACAGATTAGGGAGTGCATCTATGGAACAGCTGTAAAGAGGAACTGAAAAGATGTAGAAAACATGTAGAACACTCAGTAAGCTAAAACAAAAATAAATAATGTACTGAACAAATATGAAAAAGGATGATCAGAAAGAAACACATACTGTAGAAGGACAGGGTACAGGATATGCAAGTTGTTTCTGTAGTCAAATATATGCTGTTAAAAGGGTAATGTTAGGCATTATAAGCTGTAGCTTCAGCCCACGCCAGACTGCAGTTCTGGTATCGTGTTGTTTTCAATCGTGGTATTTGAATATTTGCCTCCTTTTATGTATGTATGTATGTATGTATTTATGTGTGTATGTGTGTATATTTACAGTATATGCATGACTTAACTTGTGTTAACATGTTATTATTGAATGCAGACCGAAAAAAATGTAATTCATTCAAGTATTGGTTACTGTTATGACTCAGCTTCTAACACTAACAATGTCAGCTATGCTGAGTGTCTATGCTTCACTTATTTGGAAGGGTACACCTTTTATTTTGAATTTCTTCGAGGAGCTCAATGTGACTGCTTGGCTTGGTTACCTGCATAATCTAGTAGTGATTGTGATGTGTTAAAACACAAGGTGTAAATGACACCTACTGCTCACAACAGAGCATTACAATTGATACGGACAGGGAATCATAGCAAATGTTAACATCTATCTTCCAAAAAAGTCTTTGTAGGCACATTTGTCCTTCTTTTGCCCTCTGGCTACCCAATTGTGATCGATACAATTAGTGTTTCTCTGAAATGAAACCAGTATGATCTGATTCAATGATTAATGGAAGTGACTGAGTGGCTGACGTGCTCGTGTTTCTCTCGTTCCAGATACAGCCCCTCGGCAGTGCAGGACATGCTGAGCAGCGCAGCCTGTTTGAGGGGACTGACCATGGCGCACAAGTCCAGCAGCCACCCACGCAATTACAGAGAGGCCCTGAGCATGCTCCAGTCCAGCGTCGGGTCGGTGCCTCTGCCGACTCTACCCTTACTCTGCCTTTCAGCAAAAACCTTCAAGCATTCCTTTGTTCTCTTTTCAATGTCTCCTCCTTTCTTTATTCTCCTCCATCTCCTTTTTCATTCGTGTCGTCTTTGTTCAGTCCGCATTGCGGTCCTCTGCTGAAAACCCCAGAATGTTAACTGCTAACAATGCTTTCCCCACTCCCACCCAGCTATGCAGAGAGGGCTAAGAACCCAGCTCTGTGTATGGCCGCAGCCAGACACTACTGGAATGCCTGTCTGCCCCTGACGGAAACCCCCGTGGAGAGACGGCAGCTCCGGGAGCCCCTAGAGAGCATCCTCAGTGCCCTGGCCCACACCAGCACCAAAGACCCAAAGGTAAACAAGAACCGCGACAACAGCAACATTGTGTTTGGTGGTGCTGTATAACCGCACTCCCTCACTACCTCGTCCCTATTGACCAACGGCCCTTATGGGTATTGAAGTCTTAATGCTGATTCAATGTTTCCTCTCTGCCGGGTAGAAACAGGGCAGGGGAAAGAGAACAGACCAGACTACAGATCCCTCTCAGGTTGAAGCCTCGAGTGAGTCCACATGGGAACCCACACTCACCTGCTCATGCCACAGAAAGTTTTGTCTGACTGACTTTGAGGGTCGGTGACGTCATTCATTTCCAAAGGGGCCTGGATGGTGCTGGATCTTTTCTCAAATATATTCTAGTTGCTGAAAGAACATGGAGGAGGTTGTCTCCCCACACACACACTGTAGGCCATTAGGTCTGCATAAGCAGTCTGCTTAGAGCATTGTTGCTCTCCCATGCCTGACTGATCTCTGCACTCTTTTCACACAAGCTACAGTTTGGACTCCAGGTTTAGACTCCAGTTGTTAATTTCCTTGCGTGTGTGTGTGTGTGTGTATGTGTGTGTCTGTGCCTCTGTGTACGTGCATGCGCGTGCGTACCCATGTGCGTGTGTGTGAGTGCGTGTGTGTGTGCGCACCTGTGTGTACGTGCATATGCGTGCGTACCCGTGTGTGTGTGTCTTTGTGTGTGTGTGTGTGTGTGTGTGCGTGCGTACCCATGTGCGTGTGTGTGTGTGTGTGTGCATGTGTGTGTGCGCACCTGTGTGTACGTGCATATGCGTGCGTACCCGTGTGTGTGTGTCTTTGTGTGTGTGTGTGTGTGCGTGCATACCCGTGTGTGTGTGTGTGTGTGTGTGCGTGCATACCCGTGTGTGTGTGTGTGTGTGTGTGTGTGTGTGTGTGTGTAGGTACGGGCAGCCGAGAGGAGGACCTGACCCTGAGAGCAGCCATGTACGGCCTGCTGTTCCACATCCATGCAGACCGGGCTGACTGGAGGGGGGCTCTGCGGGTGCTGGAGCAGGGCATCGGAGAGCTGCCTCGCACCCGGCACAGGCTGTGAGTACCCAGCCAAGAGCAGGGGGAACCAGGGAACGGAGGGGGGGCAGGGCATCGGAGAGCTGCCTCGCACCAGGCACAGGCTGTGAGTACCCAGCCAAGAGCAGGGGGGGGCCAGGGAACCGGAGGGGGGGCAGGGCATCGGAGAGCTGCCTCACACCAGGCACAGGCTGTGAGTACCCAGCCAAGAGCAGGGGGAACCAGGGAACCGGAGGGGGGGCAGGGCATCGGAGAGCTGCCTCGGACCAGGCACAGGCTGTGAGTACCCAGCCAAGAGCAGGGGGGGGCCAGGGAACCGGAGGGGGGGCAGGGCAAAGGGCAGAAAATATGGAGGGAAGTGGTTGTTGGAAGGTGGCCACAATCGCATCCTTGGGTATGAAATGGCCACAAGTGCATTGCGTTGCCTCTGGGTATGAAATGCAAATAAAGCTTTGATTGATTGATTGATTGATTGATTGATAGATGTACGCATCTTGGTGTGCAGTAGATGTATCCTTGTGCAGATGTATGTATTCTTGTCTAAGATGTATGCATGCACATGCTGTATGCATAACTGAGTGTCTGTCTGCATGCCTGGCAATGACTATGACTTTGTAAAGAGGTATGGAGATGTCTTTATTTGCATGTGCTAATTTGAGCGTCGGTATAACAAAAACAGTCCTTTTTGGATGAACGAGCATTACTCTGAGTATGTCTAATTTGCATGTTTTAGAATATTTAACATCTAAAATGAATGTGTCTTACTCCTTACTAAGATCTTAACCAGATGGAGCTGGAAAGGGAGTTGACTTTTGAAAATTCAGTGAGGATGTTTTCTGTGGAGTAGCCCTCATAAGGGTGTCCTGTCCTGTTCCCCCAGGCTCCTGTTCAAACACCGGGTGTTGGTGCGCGCGCGCCTTGGAGAGAGCGTGCTGATGGACATGCAAAAGTTCAGGGACGAGGGGGAGCTCTCCTGTTCCCACATGTGGCACCGGGTGGCGCTGTGTGCCAGGGACTTGCTCCAGCAGCTGGCCTGCTACCAGAACTCCATCACCTCACTACTGGTGGGTTCACCTCGGCTCACATAGTCCAGGGGTCGATACGGATATTCTCACAAATTGCTACCACCCAAGGTGGCCAGATTATTTACAAAAAGTTTTAAGTTTACAATTTCTCCAACAAAGTTTTCACGTCCAACGTACTGCAACTGCTACATACAGAACATGGGTGATTTTTCACTCCCTCATTCACTGTCAGTACATGTGTCTTCACTCTTATGTAAAAAATGTTTTGTTGCACACATGCCACTTCTCCTGTGTGAATGCCAATTAAAGCACCATTTTGAATTTTCCTTTACAAGTCATTAAGATACAAGGCTGGAGAGGTTAACATACAGTATATTAATGTTTTCAGATTGACCCTATTAACATTACCACTAATGTTTGGTCATCTTAGGTGGTACCAAAATCTGGACTGGCCCCTGGATTAACACTTGTGTCTCAGTACATATGATTAGTGCAAGATACAGTGCAGTATGAAACATGTAATCGTTGTTCAAGTTCCTTGCTATGTCTGTATCAAGACTTTCTATAAGAGTGTTGCAAGTCTTTACCTCCATCTAGGGGCTTTTGTGTTAATTGCAGCTTTGCAGATTTGTATGGATCTTCTTTTTTTATTCAGTCGGCATGGTATTCATTGTAGTTCACACATAGAGTCATAAAATTGCTTCACATTCCCCAATGCATTTTGCCCCCTAACGGCGCAGGTTTTGAAAGCATACCTGTGTTGTCTTTGTCCAGGCTGTGGAGAGTCAGTGGCAGAAGGTGGACTATCTGCTGGAGTTTGGAGAGTGGCTCTACTGCCAGAACTTCCCCTTAGCCGACGCCGAGCACCAGATCCAGTGGGCCATAGACATCCTCTTACACACAGACATGAACCAGGGAGAAGACAAAGGTACTGGTCCTCTCTAGAAGCAACTAGATTGTGTGCCAGTGGGGGGAAAAATCACAATTATTTTGAGTCTTTACAATTGGTATGTTGTCCTGACTCTCTCAGATAGACCTGTATCCAAGGGCGGTAAGCTGAAAGAGTTGGAGAGGAAGGAGAATTCCCAAGGTGGAGCAACCGATTTCTCTTGGACTCTGTCCATGCATTTACAATTGTGTGTAATATGTGTCTGCGTCTATTTTTCTTTGGTAATACACGTGCGTGTGTGCCCTTCCTCCAGGGCCGTCGGAGGGTGCAGGTCTGATCCCGGTCAAGTGTGAGTCACTCATCGGGGTGCAGGGGGTGCAGTCCGGGCCCCGTCTGTCCGACCTGAGGGAGGTGAGGCGTCTGGACGGCCTGGTCAGAGCACACACTCTGCTGGCCGTCGCGGCCGACAGGACATCTCCCGAGCACCAACAGCACCTCCTCAGGGCCTTCTGCTGCGTTCTGCGCATCTGGCAGGTAGGAGGGCTGTGGGGTGGGGGCTCTGTAAAACTAGAACACCTGTAGACTCACCTTGGCCTGGAGGTGTGTGGGTTGGCAACGGCGCGAACCCAGCCCGTTCACAGCGCCGCGTTTCTTTCATCCGTTCGGCGGACTGTGCTCATTAGTCGGGAGAGACAATGTCGTCCCACGTGTCGTCCCCGTCGCAGGTGTCCGTAGCGACGGCCGGCGAGGTCTTGACGGAGATGCAGGAGAGTCCGCCCGTCCTGCCGTCCCAGCCTTCCGTCTCCTCCGCCACCAGGAAGGACAAGGAGAAGGACAAAGGGAGGAAGTCCAAGGACGTACAGGTGACCTGACCACTCTGGTTCACCACTCTGAGTCAAATGTGCAATGGATTTCTTTATTTTTTCTTTTATTCAAACAATGCCATTTTGTTGCGATTTCGATAGCCTTGTCAGTGATATATATTGTATTCAAAACAAGCATCAGCATCATGATAAATGGTAAATGCACTGAGCTTATATACTGTAGCGCTTTTATCCAAAGCGCTTTACAACGGCCTGTCATTCACCCATTCACCCACACATTCACAAGCTAATGGCAGCAGCTGCCATGCAAGGTGCTAGCCTGCTCATTGGGAGCAATTTGGGGTTCAGTGTCATGCCCAAGGACACTTCGACATGTGGACAGGAGGAGCCGGGATTCGAACCGTCGACCCTGCTCTTCCTCCTGAGTCACATCCGCCCCAGATAATGATGATAATGATCATAACTAGCAGTATTATCAGCAGTAAATACCACCATTATGGAATATCTCTTCCATTTCATGTTGTTCATCGTATTTTAGTGTACTTGATAATTTTATTGTATGCTAGTTGATTTGTTTTTTTGATGCACAGCAGTATATGGTGTCCTAGACAAATCTTACCCTCGGGAGACAATAGAAGTTGACCTTATCATATCCCCGTAACCCTTCTCCATGGGTGTGTGTTTGTCTAGCCGCCCCCTGTGGAGGAGAAGCCTAAAGCCGGGCCTCGGGACGACCCCCTCCCCAGAACCCCTGAGGAGTGGGCCCAGTACGACTGTCCCGGGGACCTCCGCCGGACCTTCCGAAACCACTCCAGCCCCCACAGCATCAACACAGGCAGCATCAGCCAACAGGCACGCCCTTTAGCCCGAGCAGCCGCTTGCCAGGCATGCAACTGTCATAGCCTCCTTGCTGTTGCCACCGCCAAGCTGGCTGAGTCACAACGAGATGGGGATTGTGGCTCGGGGTTGAGGGGCCTCGCAGCTGGAAGCATTGGCTTATGATCCATCCACGTGTTGACAAGCAGCCATTTGTTCTGGCAGAACCGGAGCGTTTGCCCATTGATTTTCTTGCGGACCGCATTAGAATGTCGGCACGGGGCAGATTATTTTAAATGAAAGACGTGCTCTGATTGATTTTAGGCCTGTCCTTCCAGCTGGGTGAAGAAATCACGCGTAATTACAGGGATGAAACGAGAACCGAGTTAGCTGAAAGGCATTTGTTTTGAAGGGCATTTAAACCAACAGTGTTATGCCAATGGATGTGCAGTCCAACTCTCAGTCTTACTTACTCCACTGTAGCCATCAGCCGTCGGCCATCGTTTTGATGTTCTGCCGAGAAATTAACCTTGGTGACTCTCTGTTCCCTCGGAGTCCGATGGTTCATGGTCGATGCTGACGGCTGAAGTCGAGCCGTAGCGTATTAGATATTTTTCAAGTTAGTTTTATTGCTAATCAGGCCTACAGAGAGAAAAACATTTTATTTATTTATTGAATATGAAATATGAAAAACGGAACAAAACAAAACAAAAAATTACTGAAGCTCATGAGCTTGCTCATGTCAACCTCTCTACTCATGCACTATTCTCTATTGCATTCCCGCATAAGGCTCCTGGCTAATTGTCTCCTCTGTATGAGTGCTTGTCTGCAGACTCGGAGCCTTTTCTTCCTGGACCTGCTGGCCAAGGAGCTCCAGTCTCTCTCCCTCACCCACCTCACCCTACCTGTAATGCACCTGGCAGAGGTCATAGGCCACGACCTGCTGGGCAGACGGAGCCTCTCTGACCTCTACCGCCTCAGGTAGCCCGGAGCACATCAGTATTGATGAGCCACGTGCTCACGTAGGCGCTGCCAACATTTAGACAGCTACCTTCACTGGAAAAAACATTTTCTGTCTGGCCACCGCTCTTGTGTCTATTGAAAAACATCCAGCCGTAAAGAAAAAAAAAAAAGTCATCTACATTTCCAGATTTCCAACTCTACCCTACATACAGTACTGCAGTGGTGTATTGGTCTATTGTGAGTAACTGCCTTCATTAACACTCTGCTTTTGTGTCTTTAGAATCGTGAGGGCCTGCTGTCAGCTGGGCATGGAGAGGTCGTCACCGTACCACGAGACGTTCCTCAGCCTGACTAGTGTCCCCGAGCAGGAGCGAACAGAGTAGGTCCTCCCCTCGCTACGGAATCCCACAAGTGGTCAAACGTTGCCAATCCACGTGTTCCGTCCTGAAAGCATGAAATATTGTTGACACAGATGATAATCTTCTTGACCGCAGGTGTCGCAAAGCCATAGCCCTGCAGAGAGAGAGGAATAGCCTCCATGCGGAAGCTAAAGGCAACATGAAAGATGAGGTTAGTTCTGCCCTGACAGACCGAATGGCTGAGTGGAGCAGAGAGAGGCCCTGGACAACACCACAAGGTTTTTTACTACCGTACAGGTCTATTAAACCTGGAATTGAAGGGAAAGAAATGACCCTTGAAATGAATTGTGTACGGCACAAATGAATTACAATGCAGACAGGGATTTATGCCCCCTAACTGTGCTTTTATAATGTGACACCGATATCACATTATTATTGGGTTCATGGGAGCTGAATTAGTTCTGCCATTTAAATTGCTTATGTCAGTCTTGCGATGACCACCATTATGTTTTTATGATCGGCATTAATGGCTGTAATTCTTTCTCTCTTATCCAGATCAGGTAGCCTATGATCGATCTCAGATTTATGTTTCAAATCCATTCAGTCCTTTGCATAATACCTCCCGCAATGCCATTCGGGAATTAATGGGTCAGTCGAGGGTGCAGAAGTATGCCACCGATACTTTGATGTCATTATTCATCTGTTGTCTCATCTGTGATCACAGAAGTCTGAGCTAGACCACGCGGGCGTGTTTGGGAAGCAGCGTGCCAATGTGTGTGCCCAGAGTATCTGGCTGGACAAGGCGGAGGTGTGTCTGAGTATGGGGCTGTACCAGCCTGCCAGACAACTACTGGCAGAGGCCCAGCTGGTGTCCAAGGTGAGCTGTAGACAGCCCTTATTAATATGACTGCTGTGGAACCTTGTCAAAAGATTGGCTAGTTCCGTTTTTACCATTTTCCAATCAGCACTAAAACTACAAATGAAATGTTTGCAAAGTATTTCCGTTGCATTTGTAATGTGGACAAATCAACATCTGAACATCCATTTCCAATTTGGTCTGGTCAGGAGCTGGGGGACCAGGCGTCCGAGGCGAGGTGTCTGTGCGCTCTCGGCGTCCTGGCCAACGACGAGCAGAACCACGGCCAGGCCGTGGCACTGCTGGAGCAGGCCCGGGAGCTGGGCGGTGACGAGGAGTTCTGGTACCAGCTCACGCTCGCCCGGGTGGACGCCACAGTGGGCCTGAAGGCCCCGGACACAGACGTCAAGGTGGGGGAACAATCTCCTACAAACCTCATATCCCCAACAGACCTACTGCACAAGTCTTAACCTATCAACCCCCCTAATCATGTTGAACCCCACCCCCATACCACCATTCCCTCTCCACAGGTGGATCAGGTGGTCAGGCAAGGCTGCGGAGCCCTGAAACTGGTTCTGGAGCAGAGGCGTAACCGAGCTCCGTACCTCCGCTTCCTAATCACCTCCGTGGAGTCTAGGTAAAGCTGCGCTGATGCTGACCACTGATCTCGCACATGCTGCAGTGACCAAACCCCGACCTGCTGTGACCAGACCTTACCTCTAGAGGTCGCTGCGTTGCTGTCTTTCAGAGGGGCGGCAGAGCGTTGGCGTGGAGCCAGGCCCGCGGAGCCCGGAGAGGATCTGTCCGCCTGGTCGGTACAGAAGCTGATGGCCGCCAGCGACACGCTCAGAGAGGCCACCGCTGAGTTCCTACGGCTGGGCCGCCAACAGCAGGCAGCTGAGGCTCTCCTGGAGCACGCAGAGGCCCTGGGGTCAGGCAGTAAAACACACACACACACACACATTCAGACACGCACTGCACAGATACACAAATCTCAGTTAACCGCTTCCTGATTTCCCTTCACAGAGTCTTGGCCGAGCATGCTGTCAACAGAGAGGGGAAACGGCGCCACCTTTTGGACGCCTTCTCCCTAACGCAGCAAGCTGTCTCCACACAGGAACATGTGGTGCTGAATGCCCAGAGCCTGTTCTCATCACAGGAGGTGGAGCAAACATCCTTCCAACCCTACCATTAGTGATGGCCTCACAAGCCAGACCCTAAATAAACCACACATTTCAGCTCCTGGGGATAAAAGATTCTGTTTATCTTTCGCTCGGTCAATTCTCAAAAAGTACACATTCAAGAAAAGTTCATCTCAGTGGTTAATCTTAGTGTTAAAAATAGAAACCAGAAAGCGTGTTCTGGATACATGCCTCAACCTTCCTCACTCTAATGTAATTTTCACGTTTTGAAAATCACATTTGCATGGCTGTTAGGCAGGAGCGTCTCCAAACAGAGTTTTCTGGCTGTTCATATTGGCTCTGAAAGGATATGCAGATGGCTAACTAATGATATTGTATTAAGAAAGTAAATGAACCTGTTTACATGTGATCGTATTTGCTTGGTGAAAAGTCTGCATATGGCTGGTTGTCAGGAACTTCTGTGGATCTGCGCTTGCTTGAGCTGGTTTTCCCACATTGATTTCTGCATCATGCCCTTTGTTTCATTATAGATTAACATTTTACAAATGGATGATTTTACTGCACGGCGTATAGGACGCCACTTAGACCAAACAAGTGACCCGACCACAGTGAAGCAGCTTGGTAACCCTATTAAAGCATCGCCGTGCCTGTTCAGAAATAGTGATGCCATCATCTTGAGGCCCTGTGTGCTTGATGTCTCAGACAGATCATTATTGTGTGTGTGTGCGCACGCGGCTGGATCCATTTGCTCCAGATCTCAAGCTATGGCCCATGCAGGGTATAGAGAAATGGGGGCATTCGGTGGCTATTCAGCTGCAGATGGATGAGAATCCTCTCTGAAATGTCATCTAGACAGCCCTACTGTATACGCAGACAGAGGTCTTCAAGAGCTGGCGTCAGAGACGGACTAGGCCGGACGCGCACAGCACCAGCTTCATCGAATCACAAACGAACATTTGAAAAACAGCTTGGCCGCTTTTTAAACAGGCCGCTGTAAATCCCTGCTAGAATCCAGTTAGACGGAATCGAGTTTTGAAGGTTTGATTTCTGCCTGTAGTTCGTGGCTGTAGCTTTGTCCTTTCAGCAGATGGTGCTGCTGTCCCAGTCAGTTACACACAAGTGACACTAAAACCACACAATGAAAACTGGCTAAATATACAGTCATCAGCTAAGCTAATGGATTCAATTCGGAAATCCATAGTGTAGCCCGACCCATTAGTTGTTTGACACAGGCAAGCTCGAGACCTTTATATGTCTCCGTTTTAATGTCCCTTCATTGGTATTCTGTGTACAATGTATTGAGGTTTTTATTTAAACTCATTTTTCCATTACAGAGCAAATCTAATTCTGGTGTCAGCCTTTCTATCCTATTTTTTTGTTTAGAGGAAATGGAGCTAATAACATGTGGTGGTCTGGAGCACAGTATGCTAATGCTTTCTTGTGTGTGAGTGTCGGGGGAGACTGATTGCTCACTGTGTGTGTGGGCATGTGTGTGTGTGTGTGTGTGTGTGTGTGTGTGTGTGTGTGTGTGTGTGTGTGTGGGGGCATGTGTGTATATGTGTGTGTGTGTGTGTGCGTGCGCCCCTGCCAGTGTCGTCCCCTGGCTCTGCCAGCCATGCGCAGGCTGGTTCTCCTCCGGCTGGCCCTGATCGAGCAGTCTCTGGCCATGCTGGAGCAGGTGTGTGTCGAAGAGAAGAGGCGCTCCCTGGCCCAAGACAGGAAGGCCTCCGTGGTGAGGATCCTGGAAGAGCTTGTACGCAGCACACCTGACCCCGGCTCAGTGGAGCAGGTAAGCCCCATAGACACGGACATAGCTCCACTAACGCTATTCTAGTTACGGTAGAGTAATTGGCAGGAACCTGCCGGTTACATATTTCCCCCTATTCCGTTTGGCTCATTACAAGTCGATGCATGTGTGCTGAACCAGATGGGATATTGCTGATTGCATCAGCCGACCTGTTTGAAATGTAGAATTGGACATCTAATATGAATGTCATGTGTGAATCATGAGACTCGGGCGGAGCCGTTCTGGGGTGTGCAGTAACTCTGAGAAAACAATCATCATACAGTACCTGACTGACAAGAAGGTCTCTCTCTTTCTCTCTCTCTCTCACTCCCTCTCCCTTGCTCTCCCTCTCCTTCTCTCTCTCTCGCTCTCTCCCTCTCTATATCTCTCTCTCTAACTCTCTCTCCCTCTACCTCTCTCTCCCTCTCTCTCCCTCTCCTTCTTTCTCTCCCTCTCCTTCTCTCTCTCGCTCTCTCTCTCCCTCTCTCTATCTCTCTACCTCTCCCTCTCTCTCTCTCTACATCTCCCTCTCTATCTCTCTCCCTCTCTCCCTCTCCCCCTCTCTCTCTCTCTCTCTCTCTCTCTCTCTCTCGTCTGAGCAGGCTTCTCTCCGCAAAGTGAATGTCAGCCACTCTGGTCAATTATAGTGTCAACAACAATATATGCTGTGTCCTCCCCTCTAGGAGTGGGTGGGTGTGGGCAGGACTCTGGGGCAGGTGGCCCTGTGCCAGCTGGCCATGGTCAGCAACCTCTCGCTGGACTGCGTGGAGACCAGAGCCCGCTCCCTCGGCCTGACAGGGAGGTGTCTGAGGCTGCTGGCCATGCAGAAGGACCCGCTGTACCCCTCCGCCCTCTGGGACGGACACAGCCAGGTACACACACACACACACACACACAGTCTAGCAAGGCAGTCAGGCTTAGGGGTGATTACGGGGATGATGTCGGCTCGCGTCACCTAAACCGCGGTCATGTCAGGGGGATTATAGCGGTATTCTGTGATGTCCAACTGAACCCTGCACAGGGCGAGGTCTGGTTCCGGTCTAAAGACGCCCCCGCGGGCCTTCAGAACGAGGGGGACGAGGAGGAGGAATTATCCGGAGAGAGTGGTGGGGAGTCGGGCGGAACGGCACCCCTGCCGTCTGCGGCCAAATGTGCTGAGCTGCAGGTAGGGCCGCTAACCACTGACCTGTCATTCTGTCCACTCTAATCTGATGTCTTTGTGCAAAGCCTCCCTACAAATCAAACCTCTGGAGGTCACCTTCACTGCTGTAGATAGTTTCTGTCCTGAATGGAAAGATGGTAAATGGACTTAACATATATAGCGTTTTATCCAAAGTGCTTTACAATGGCCTCTCATTCACCCATTCACACACCAATGGCGGCAACTGCCAAGGTGCTAGCCTGCTCATTGGGAGCAATTTGGGGTTCAGTGTCTTGAGCTATAGCCACCCCAAGTTCAACCAAGTGTTTCCAGAATTTTGATTTAACTGAGTTTAAAGGAATAGTAAAGGGAAAATGCATGTTTAGCCCTGTTTTAGGGTTACTTGTGATCATATACAATGATTCAGATCAAAACGTTGACAAAACTAGCATTTTCAAGAAAGTTGATAATTGCTCTACCACCGTTTTGGTCATACAATGGATGTGGATGGGCATCTTGAAAAATCATTCAAAAACATGTTAAACCCTCGATTTCAAAGACAAGAAGCTCACCGAGTGTGTAATTGGTGTTCTGGTGTTCTATTGTAGTTTGTTAGGCAGTTTTTTTCTCGGGCGTTGAGTGATACTGAATTGTGCAAAGGAACTAGACATCATAGCCGTCGTACAGTATATGGTAAATATATCGTGGCTATGAACCAATCAGATTGCGTGATTTGACCTAACCATTTCATAATTCTAAATTATTCACACACACACACACACACACACACACACACACACACACACACCTGCTGACATACAGGCTGTTACTGTACATGCTGACCTATCTGAGTGTGACCTGTTGTTCAGAGGAGAAGGCGCGCGGCCCAGCAGCTACTGGCCCAGGCTACTGAGACTCTGGCCCAGGCCATCAGCCTCTGTCTCCAGCACAGGCTGCCCGCCCACATCCTCTCACAAGCCTGCCTCAACATGCTGGAGTGTCATGGCCAGTTTGATCACAGTGCCTCCGGTCAATACATGGCCCTGTTACAGGTAGGTGTGCGTGTCTGCATGCGTGTGTATGTGTGTGTGTGTGTGGCCATTTGCAGACATGCATGTGTGTGCCTATATAACTGGAAGAGGTCATGGTTCATAAGATGTGTATGTGCCCTAATTTCTGTAATTGCCCCGTGTGAAGATACGTCTCAGCATGTCTTGCTTGCCGTCCGTCTGTGTCCGTCTAACCGTCACAGAGCTGCTCCTGTGTGTCCATGCTGGCCGGCGTCCTGAGCTCGGCCTGCTCTGACACCGGCGTGTCCCAGCTCGCCGCCCTGCTCAACCTGCGCAGAAAGCTGCTCTCTGTGCGGGAGGAGACCCCCAGCAGCCTGCGTAGAGGAGCCGAGGACGCCCTCAACAGCCTCTCCTCCAAGGTACTGAACAGTCGACTGAACACTCATGTTCTGATACGGAACCTGGAGCTCGACAGTTGTCCCCATGAGGGTATTGCACTGTAATCGATGAGTCTTGAGTTATGTTTCTTGTACTGAATTCCATATCAAGATCAGATGGTATAGCTAAATGTGGCATCGTTACCATTTGACAGTGCTGTCCTACCACGCCATGGAATAATGTCTATGTGGTTCTTGATATTACATTACACTACAGTCATTTAGCTGACACTTTTATCCAAAGCAACTTACAATAATTGCATTTAACGTAGGAAAAATCATTGTACTACTACTTGCCAGAACTCATAAGTGCATCTCCTTTCTAAAACAAGTGACTACAACATAATCTAGTGCTGGAGGCAAAGTGAAGAATAGCAAACTAAAAATACAATAGGTGCTTAACAGGGAGGATCCTGGTAGTACTTCTTGAAGAGGTGAGTTTTGAGCCTGCGGCGAAAGATGGGCAGCAACTCTGTTGTGGGCAGTTCATTCCACCATAGTGGGGCCTGGGCAGAGAAGAGATGTGACCGCGTGTCGACTGCAGGGGCCTCAGAGTGACAGGGCAAAGAAGGGGTGTAGAGCTTGACCATGGCCTTTGTAGCATATCGGAATTCAAATGAAACACATAGGCTGTGTGTCTACATCTCGTCTTTTCCTCTGCACCAGTGGATGCATCGAGCGCTTCAAGTTGAAAATTTCAGAAATTTTCAGAACGCCGCTGGTGTCGTGACTGCCGCTCGTTTCAGGCAACCAATCATATATTAGATAGGGCGTGACTCGTCAGCTGTCTGGAGACATCGCCCATGCCCATCCAGTGAAAGGATATCTCAAAAGCCACAATCATACATTCAGCCAAGCTGCCAGAGGCAAGAGGCAACCTGATCACTATAGACTTCTTTATTATCCAAACAACGTTTTGATCATGCGATCTTTGAACCTGACGAAGATCACATGATTGAAACGTTTGGATAATAAAGTAGTCTAAATATATAGACTTCTGCCATATATCACACGGCGTGCGGGCTCCAGTCTCTCTTAATTTAACTAAATTGTTTGGGGCTGGTGACCTTAGGCTACTGATATTTAGAGATGACAAAATATTCTCTCGCATCAGATATAATTTTGTCCACGTTTGCAGAGCATTGTGGGATCTTTTTTGACTAAGTGCTGCGATTACACTCTCCCGCCCAGCGTCCTGCCAGCGCTTTGCTGCCAGAAAAAAGTGCTAGGTGGACAGACACACGCCCAGATGATGCGGTGTCTTTCACAGTCATAAGCTGGGATCCTGCACCAACATGTCTGTTTGTTGAACCCTACACATTCAGGTTTATAGCCACCTGTCAATCAACCCCAGCCACTTGAGCCTGTTGGGAGAGCTGCCACCAAACCTGAAGATCCTGCTGCTCCAGCACTCAGAGGACAGGTTTGGTCTCTCTCTCTCACTCTCTTCTTTCCTCTCTCATGCACGCCTTTTGACCCCTTTTGTTAGTGTCAAAATGCACATCCAGTGAGAGGCGCTGGCTAAGGCAGTATACCATTCAAAATGTGAAGAATATCCGCACATTCATTTCTCCTTCCAGTGAATTCCAGTATTTATTTGACCAGCATTTCCAATACCCAGATGAAGCCTGAGAGCCAGAACGCTGGTTAAACAAATACTGACATTCACTGGAAAGAGAAATGACCATGCGGCTATTCTTCACAATCCCATTTGTTAGTGTTCCATACACTTTATATATGTAACCGCAGTCACCTCACCTGTCATATTGGTTTTAGCATGCAGCCTCATCTAGAGCAGGAGCAATGTTACAACATACCACTAGAGGGTATATGATATACAACCATAATGGCATCAGTGATGTACTACGTAGTGTACTTCCCCTCACATTATAGTGTGAATCATAGAAGTGGTCGGTAAGCGCGTGTTCCTGTCTCAGGTCAGTCCTCTACGGAGCCTTCTATGAGAGAAGCAAACCTGCTGAGAGCCAGAGAGGGAAGGCCACGCACGTTTCAGGTGAGGAACGGTTCCAAGTAGCTCAAGCTCCTGATAATAACCGGTGTCAGAACTGGTTTGTTCACGAGAAGATGATAAGCTCAGCAATCAGGTAACCTTTCTTTCTCTGTGGGGGACGGCGCTAACTATGCGATGCACTGCATCTAATTAGTCTCTTAGAACTGGGGGAATGTTGAATTGACATAAAACATGATACCACAGAACATTGTCGACATTCTAAAATGGAATGGAATATATTCCCATATAGCATTTATTAGTAAGTCAGGTCTCTTGCCCGACAACACAGTCTGTGAAAAGTTCACAGCTAATGAAGAGGACCAGGAAGCATTAAGTAAGCAGTAAGACACCTGGACCAACCTTAACCCCCCCCCCCTCCCCTCCCCCCCCCCCTCCACCCCCCCCTCCCTCCGCTACGGCGCAACTGGGGAATTACAAAGTCCTTCTGTTGAAATAGTCACAGGCCTGCGTCTGGACGTGCTGCAGAAAGAGATCATCAAATTAATGAATCACAAAAGAAAGAGACTGGAGGGTAGAGAGGAAGAAGAGGGTGAATGAGAAAGAGAGAGGAGAGGAGAGGAGAAAGAGAAACGGGGAGAGGAAGAGAGGCAGAGCAGGAGCAGAGTTGAAGGAGGTGGGGCTCAGGGAGACCAATTATAATGTGTGTGTGTACTGTGTGTGTGTGTGTGTGTGTGTGTGTGTGTGTGTGTGTGTGTGTGTGTGTGTGTGTGTGCGCATGTGTGTGTGTGTGCGTGTTGTACTATTGGCAGGAGGGACACTGGTCTGTACTCAGGTGGCCAAGGCCTTGGTCCACCCCCGGGCTCTGCTGGTGCTGCGTGACAAGGCGCGAGCCCTCGGCTGTGAGACCACACAAGCCCTCCTGAAGGAGGCCCGTTGGCATGGCAACCAGGGCCGTTTGGGGGCTACCCGCCAGTCCCACGCCCCCCTAGTAGGTCATGACCTCTTCCAGGACATGTGCCCCCTCGCTCTCTATTGACATGATCCACTGGCCTCATAAATAAAGCCTGGAAATAATCAGCAATCCTTGGCTCACGTCCACTCCTCACTCGCACACACACACACACACACACACACACACACACACATTGAGCTGGGGCCATATCATTGGCCCTTCAGATAAGCGCATCTATTAAAGCTTGCTCTCTTACTCTCCTCTATAAAGAAATCAGACTCTGAAGAAAAACTGGAATCTAATTTCAAGGACGTGGTGCGGCATATGGAGGACTACCTGCACCCAGTTCTCTCTCGATTCGACTTCTCCTGCTTTAGGTATGCCAGCGCGATTCAAGAGGCTTCTCGCGACAGTCATTGGCCGGTGGAAAATTGCATACACTTTCGCCGGACAAAAAGTGACAAAATAGTGCCTTGTTTGGAAGAGCTACTGTAGGCCTGGCATTATTGCATAGCGAGTAGGTGGTGAGATTGATCTGTTACACCATTAATGGGACTTATTGATGGCTGCTCTCGGGGCCTGCAATCCATATTGTAATATACCCGTATCTGAGTGATTTTGAGGCTTGCCTTCAACTGTATTCGCTGTGCATGTGTTTGCGTGAGCGCATGCGGGTACAGTACATGTGTGTTTGTGCAAGCACGACCCACCTAGCATGTTTGATGGGGTAAGTGCCCTGCCCCCACCACCTCTACCCCAGTCCCCTGGCTCATTTCTTTCATTTCCTTGTGTCTGGAGGCCAGGTCTCTACTGTAGCCCTCCTGATCCCCCCCCTGCTTATCTCCCCCACTCAGGCTCCAGACGCCATTGATATCCATCCCCGAGTCCGGCAGGCCCAGAGAAAAGGAAGAGAAGGCAGCCCCAGATAAAGGTGTAATGGGTGTGTATGTGCTCGCTCTGGCAGTCAGGCTATATCCCCCAGGGGGAGTAACGTTTGCAGATCTATACGTATGGATCAGTGCAGTGCTGTTCCGGTCTCTGTTGTACACTTACCGACATGTCACTGGCATTGCCATTATCAGCCCCTCAGTGGGATCCTCGCACAGATTAGATCATCTTCTCCCCTTTGACTCCTCTGATACAAGTAGATTTACATGATATAACTTTGTGAATACACACACTGCACATCACAGCTTCACACTGTACATCACTGCACATCACAGCTTCACACTGTACATAGTACAAGAATGCCAGATCAGGGGTTTAGGGACCGTGTTTAGGTTCAGGATATCTAGTTCTTCTTGCACCATTAAGTAATTTTGCTGTATTAAAACTTGTAATACAAAATGTAATACATTCACTGAAACATATTGTTACAGCAAGCAACATGTACTTTACCGTGAAAGTACAGCCATTGCACTATAATGGCCTAAGGATTTATGGTAAAGGAGAAATAAAGGTTATGCTTAAAGGTGCAATAGTCAAGATTTTAAAAAAAAAACAACTCTAACAAAGCCCATGAGGCAATAATATTAGGTAGGGGTGTAGTGGTAACTAAATAAGTGGTTGTACTCTGACTAAAGTAGTGGGTATACCGTAGCAGAAATGTTAGTTTTTACATTAGTGGCGTTTAAAGAAGTGGGTTTACTGTAGGTCCATGGAATACGAAGTGGGTATATTCTGTATACTCTCCACTACACCACTGGTATTAGGACTCCTGATCGCTCCCGCCACCCGACATATCATGTGGTACCATGTCGTAATACTATTGGCTCACAAGCCTTATTAGAGGTGGGAACCAAACCTCAGACATCTCAGATGTAATCAAAATGTTCATTTCAGATCTGTCAACATTTCTAAAATGATAAATTCATAATCAATATTTTTTGGGAGGGAAAAGCAATCTTGACTATTGCACCTTTAATGAAGTGTGTGTGTGTTTGTGTGTACACGTGTGTGTAGCTGGCTCTCCTACGGAGCTTGGGGAGTGTGTGGTGCTCCTGGCTGATAGGATGCTGATGGAGCTTCCACTCGAGGCCCTGTCCGTCCTACAGGAGGAGAGACTGAGTTCCGTGTCCCGGGATTTCTCCCTGCAACTCCTCCATGCTCGGCTGCAGAGACAGGAACCAGGTGAGATGTACGCACACTCTCGCCAACAGGTCGCAAAGCAACCTCTCCCTGCAAATCTGAATTACAGGGTGTCCACAGATGCTTAAGATGTCTTAAATTCATTTACCAAAATTAAAAGACCCACAATTTTAATTAAATTCATTTAAATAGTCTTAAAATTGTCTTAAATTCTTTACTCAAAGGTCTTTAAAAAATGTCTGGGAGACACTGTTGTGCAAAGGTCCATTTAGCTTGAGTCACGCACAGAGCACAAACCACTCTGGTAAGTTGCGGTCGTGAAAATTGGCAGTTTTTTTCGCTATACTGTAGCTAACTAACGTTAGCCTTGCTAGCTACCAACCTTGTTGGCCTACAGCTCCACCACGGGGAAGTGCAAGTTCAAGGATTATAGCTGCTGCGCAGTTTAGAGTCGGGCCGGGCATTTTGAATGAGCAGGAAGAGGAGGACGACAAATGAGAAGTAGCCTAAAACTACTGGGCTGCAGAAGCCCCCTAAGTGTGCATAAAGGCTAATCCATAAACTAAATGAACCTGTGGAGAAATGTGCAGAAAGAGCATTTTGTGCAGCAAAAGGAGGAAGCAGAGGATGAGGAAGAAGAGATAAATCATGCATACAAATACTAAATTGTGCCCATTGACACTTTAGTTGAGCAAGTAGACCTCTGCTCATTGACGAGTCATAAAAAGGGTGTCTACCCTAAGAGTCTACTTCCGTCCCCAGATGTTTGATGTGCTGCTATTTTCTCGACTCATTCAAGTTCCACTATAATTTTTTATGGTAGCAAAATAGCTCTTAAGAAAGATATTATGATAATGCGTGTTTTGATAGGTCTTGTGGTTTTCCTATGTATTGTAACCCACATGGGCATGACAGGAGATAAATCACTCCAACAGATGTACATGTAAGGAACTGTCTAATATCATATGTTATGGAAGTCACATGACTAGTAAAAGTGCTTGTTCTCTTGGAATTCTCGCATGCTGTACAGTTTGGACAAGGAAAGGAGCCAGTCATCCCGTCCAAAGCCTCTGAGCAGGAACAGATCGGACAGTAGTATCCGATCCGTCTCTCACATTTTTAGCTCTGAGAAAAGAGAGGAGGATCAGAAAACAGTTTCTTACAGACATGATCAGCAGATGGTGAAGCTACAATAGTACCTGGCAACCCAGCGCGCAGTACCATCGCTGTAATACTATTGGCTGGTATATCAATAGAGTGTCGTTGTCGGGCCGTCAAAATTTCATAATGTAATCATTTCAGACAAAATATCATTTTTTATGGAAAAGCAATACTTTTACTCTGCAGCCTTCGCAAAGCACTATGGATGTATTATTTTTGAAAAAATGTTTATTTTAATCCACATATAACATATTATACCTTTAATGATATAAA
Source organism: Borostomias antarcticus (assembly GCF_949987555.1). Classification (NCBI taxonomy): domain Eukaryota; kingdom Metazoa; phylum Chordata; class Actinopteri; order Stomiiformes; family Stomiidae; genus Borostomias; species Borostomias antarcticus. Next base: position 8,122,373 of record NC_140258.1, read on the forward strand.
GAGTTGGGATTAAGGATCAAGCAAAGAATTTATCACCAACAACAGAGGAAATTACTTTAATCTTTCCCTTAATAACTATTTCCTTGTAATTGTCACATCTGATAATTGAACAGTGACATTTCAGATGTAAGCAAGGATTTAGTCTCTCTCTTTGAACAGGAGTTGTCGTCATTCACCAACAGTCAAACGCAATTATCCTTAGTCCTACGCGAGGCTCCTGGCCACACGCCAACTCTTGCCTAACAGCTACCCAAAAGGCTCAGAACCTCATTTGACCTTGTAGTGACAACCAATGCTGATGCAACAACACCCTGTTTGTGACCTCCATCACCTCATCTAAATCTTAGCATGCCTAGTGGTATGATACTAACAGCTACCAAAAGGATCAGAACCTCATTTGACATTGTATTAACAACTAATGCTGATGCAAACACCTTATTCATGACCTCCATCACCATCATCATCTAAGTCTTACCATGCCTGGTGGTGTGATACTAACAATGAAGGAGATGATTGGAAATCACTTCTCTCTTGCTTTTCTGTTTCATTATTTTGGTCATCGAGGTCTTGTCACTGTTCTCTTTGTAGTCTCAGACACAGTCAGTAGAAATTACTCCAGTGTCAGTGCTGGTAAGTTATCCACTGCTGTAGCCTTACTGCACACATCTTAGGTGTTTTTTTTCCTAGTAAAATGTCATGGAATACAAACGTTTTTTGAAGGAAATATGAAGTCTATTGGATTGAGATTAATCAAAGACATTGATAAATGCTATTGACCAAGAGGCAAACACAATCCTATGTGTATCCTATTCAATCCTATATTTAATAACCAGTATTCAATAACCAGTATGAGGAAGAAGCCAAACAATAGGTTTGTAAGAAAACACTTTAAGCCCAACACTGTCGTGCTTTTTGTCTGTTACACGACGAATAATGCACTACATTTCATGCAAGTCAATGAGTAAAAATAGCATAATAGACCAGTGTAGCAGCAGCACTTTTCATAATAAGGGGGCTTTGGTCAGCCAACCATTTAATTTATTCAGGATATACAAAGGTCATGTCACATCGTTCTGACACAAATAAATGCAGATATATTGTCCCCACAATGAACACACTGGCCATAGTGTTGCTGGAATAAGCAGGTCATCGTCAAAATGTTATCCTCACTTCAAATACATGCCTAATGATAGGATGTGATTTTACTATTAATTAGTGAAACTATATAAAACTATCACTTCTGACCTTTAGATGCTGAGGAATAAAAATGTGCAAAGGGAAAGGGGAGTAGATGTATGGATGAGGATTGCAGGGATTCAGAAACAAAAGAGAGTACTTTCCTCACCTAGGAGCAGCATTACCATCATTTTGACATCTGTGATTTACCATTGTGTACCATTGTGTCAGGAAGACGAAGTGCCTGAAGCCACTTTTGGAAAGGTCTATTTTTTACACCGAACTTCCCATGAAACATGCACAGGAAGAACTGAAGACAGCCGTCAGGAGGGAAATGTCTATTTTGTTTGAGTGTCTGTTTTTTCTGTGTTAGAACGTTTATACTGAAGGGGTATTTGTGTTAGGCCAACGGACCCCACAGGCCAGGGGGTGAGGGCTATGCAGAGCCGTTCTCAGTCAGTTTTCCATTCACTCAGTCAATGAGTATCTCTATGCAAATAGAGATGAAAGTTACTTTTTTTTTTTTTTTTACTTTCACACAGTCAAAAGTGTTATGTAATGTACCCCCCCCCCCCCCACACACACACACACACACACACACAGACACCTGCTTCCCATATTAATACTGCATCCTGTTTGTGACAGTTGAAAGTGAGAACAAAAAAGAGACCAAAGGAGGAAAGGGAACCAAGGGTAAGGGCGATCAAAGCAAAGCCATCAAAGTGGTGAGTTCAGTCAATTAATCTGGACCTGACAGATACAGACGCTATATTACTTTTACCTGCCATCAGCACTGGCAATTATTTCATTCCCCTTGCCCACTTTTAAGTTTGGCTTCTCAATTAATTACATAATATGATTTTGTAAACATGCTGTTTAGTTCTTGGTTCTTAGCATTTATCCTCTGCCCCCAAACCCAGACTACTTTCTATCTCTGTGTCTCTGTCTAGGTCTTGGCCTCTGTCTGCCTTTCTGTCTTGTCTGTCTATCTGTGTCTCTCTCTCTTTCTCTCTCTCTCTCTCTCTCTCTCTCTCTCTTTCTCTCTCCATTCTATACATTTAGGTCTCTTCCCTACATTTTAAAAAGCATGTCTTTATGCTAGACATAAGTGTTAAGTGAAAATTAAAATCTTTCAGAAATGTTGATTGTGTGTATGTGTCCACACTTCTACTTGGTTTAACCATAACTAGGTTGTTTGGTCTATGATGGATCTTCTTGTTCCGCAGGTCCCTTTGAATCGTGTGTTGCCTCCAAACACCCTTCCCGTAGACACACACAACTTCAAATGTATCCTTTTAACAGCTCACTCTTATTGATTAGGGTCAAACAATGTATCCTAGTTACTCACATACTGTACACTCAGGGGCTATTTTATTAGGTACTGTCGTGGATTTATTCTAGTAATTAAGAAAAGACTAGTCGAGAATGCCAAGGTTCATCTTTGCAGGTCCAAGCTGGTTACTTTTATTCTAAATAGTTAACGAAATTGCAAAACCGGGCTCTTAGAGAAAGGAAAATCTTTTTGATTTTTTTGCCCATGGAACTGGATGTTTTTTTGTTCATCGCACCATTCTTTGTAAACTCTAAAGACTGTAGTGAGTGAAAATCCCATGATTACCTCCGCCCCAGAGACAGCGTGGGGCGAGAGGTAATGTTTCCAGTGGCGTTTGTGTGTGTGTGTTAGTTTGTTTGGGGAGAACCCACACATTTTTGGAGCTGATCCGAATCATGGGGCGGGTCCAGGAGGCAATTCTTGATTAGTTTATTAGCAGGATTACACAAAAACTACCAGACTCAGTGGAGGGTTGTAGCATGGGCCAACTTAGAATCCATTAAATTTTGAGACATAGTACATTTAATCTGCATAATGACATGATATGGTGGTGAATAAAAACAGTGGTCAGAGCAGATTCCTGGTGCCACATTAAAATGTATCTCCCAACACTGGTTATTCTAGCCAGCAATGCTTGTTTTGGCTGTCTGGCACAATGTGGCGAGCTACATTAGCTAGCTAACGTTAGCACGAGACAGCCCCAGTCAGCTAACGCAGTGGCGTATTTAGGCATGGGTGACATGGGCAGCCGCCCAGGGAGGCATCTCGCAGGGGGCGGCAAGAGGAGCAGAAAAAGAAAACAGAAGGAAAAAAAACTCAGCGAAAAGAAAGTAAACACCCCTTCCCCCCAAGCCCCCCAAACTCAACAACTTGCCGACAGGCTATTATTCACAATCGGAAAGCCATTTAAAAATTAATTTTAATTACACATTAAAAAAATTTTTTTTTGTTTTTTTTGGAATCGATAAGAATAGAATCGCAATTCTTACATGAATTCCTTTTTTTGACCACCCCTAGTACCTACAGTACAGTAATAAAGTGTGTTTGTAATAAGTACAGATACTGAACTGAAACGTTTGTTGTGTTACTCCCTAGAAATGTGCTCCTCAATACACCTCTTAAGATATTGTTGACCCTTACAACGAAGGGGAATTTGGTAAGTGTATCAGTTACCACCATCATCTCTGATTTTTGACAAATATTTATTTGAAATGTTAACCCAGAATCTTCACCTGCCCACAGACTAGCATGCAGCCCAGCCTATCCAGAGAGATTGTGTTTTAATCATTTTTTTTTCCTCACAAGGCTCCCGATGATAAAATGTGTACTCTATGTACTGCTATCCAGACAGCCTGCTCTGGAGCGATATCTTTCTGATCTTGCACTGTGTGTTGCTGAATTTGTCTCCTGCGGGTTCCCATTGACTCCTGACCATACTGTAGCACCCAAGAATACAGGCCAGTAAAGTGGTACCTCAAATCTGGTGTAGAATAGGATTCAACACACATTTATTGATACCAATGCCATTATCGATGTTTCTGCTTACTGTAATGGTCCGTTTTTAAAATATAAGATCTTCAATCAATCAATTCAATCAATCTTTCAAATTAAAACACACACATATAGTACTACGTCTGCCTTAAGCTGTACATGAACGGACACTAACCTTTAGGAAAGCAGGTAACCTATCGTACTGTTGAGAAAGGGCACAAACCCAATTTTCTGACTGCACTGTGACCTGTCCACCCTTTTTTCGCTTATTTTTCCTCCCTATTACAGCTTCTTACTGGGTGGCTTCTACCCAAAACCAGTAATAACATCAGATGGAATGCCTCTATGTATTGGTGGGTTCTAATAAGACAGCCTGTTGTTGTACAGTAACTAACTGCTGCTGTGTCCGGGTCAGAGGGAGCCAGTTTGACGGAGAGGATGAAGAAAAGCCTGGAGGCCCACGGACAGCAGTTCACCCCTCTCTGGGAGGGCTTCCTGGGCAGTGATCGCACACCCAGGTAAGGGGTTAAGGGCCAGGGGCCAGAGGTCATGTACACTCCATCCTTCAGTATCATTGTACAGTCAGAGTAACTAACTGCTGCAGTAGAAGTTAAGCTGTGACAGCACTACAATATGGTCATGTGTCATATGTTGCTGACCAGTGGCATTCCATTGTATTTTGAATGGCCCTTCTGTATCATTTGGAATGTCCATTATTATGTAGAATATATAAAATATACATAATACTAACGGACCTGTGTGTATGTCAGTCTCACCGAGGTAGAACAGCTCCTGACAACCAGCAGTGCTTTTATCTTCTATGGAATGGAGCGCTTCCTGGCAAACATTCCACCAGCCAAGCTGGCTGCCCTCAACCTGTCTGGTACTGTATCTGCTCTTTCACAGCCTTTTTTTGTTTGTTTAGTTTTTTGGATGACCTTAGACATGATTTTCTATTGTAGTATATCAGACTCAATACCCAGCAGTATTAAGATTTGCAGGAACGAGTCGTCTGCCTTTACAGAAGCCTGTGCTCCATAACAGAACAGGAATAAATGACCTGATACATTTCAAGCTATCTCTCCTGCTGTAGCTTCTGTAATCATAAATATCCCTATTTTATGAACTCTCATACTTGCACCACATTGTTGGGGGAAGATGTACAGTACATACGTTAGAGAGTGCAGCATAAACGGCATCTTGGCGCACGCTGTGCCTCTTCATTTAACGTTGGATGTACCATACCTGTGGCTGATCGCGTTATCAGTACCTTTCACCACCCTCAAACCATAATTTGCAGCGCCCAGTTTTAAAAAAGCAATGCAATGGGCCTTCCTGTATCCATGATGTAACCGCTGACACTCAGGAAAAGAAAACAAAGTTTAGCGGCCATGAAATAGATATACCTGTCTATGTGGCATCATCAGACTACAGGGGTGTAACACACCCCAAACATTCTGTTGTAGCAGCTGAACAAATAACATTTATGTCAAGTAAAAGAAAGATGGCAAGACATCAAAAGGCAAACCAGGATTGCACCTGATTTTAAGAGGCGCTTTCCTCAGTTTTAATTCTATAACATGACAAGAGGCTGGAGATTTCCACCGGCTAAATTCCAACCTGCTACAAGGCCTGGCTATGTTGACTAGGGATTGTGATCTAAGTAACCCCCAGTATCCTCCTCCCTGCCACAGTATGAGAAAACACATTTGCCGGTACCTCTGAGAAGCTGAGAAGGAGGGTAACCTACCTGAGTCATAGAGACCCACATTCTCCTTCTCCGTGCCCAGGCTGGTCCATCGTCTCGGCCGGCCCCGTCCTTCTCATTCATAGGTTAAAATCAGTTATTTAAGATTCAGGTAGGAATCCAGGAAAGGAGGTGCCCACTCTCTCAATGGAATCTCCTTGCGCATCTCCCATGTTTTTGCATGACACTCTGTTTCCCTTGACCCTCCAATGAATGCATATGCATGAATAGAACATGTCGCTTTAGCCATGTTTTAGCCACGTGCGGTCTGTTCATACATACCATGCCATGCTTTTAGGCGCACAATGCAATGAAATTACACCTAAAATGGGTCCTGTACATCGGTTCATGTTAGTATATCTGTTCCTTGGTGTTTTAGACCAAGAAGACAGCCTGACCGAAAACATCTCAAAAGCAGTACAGTAAATTCTGACAGAGCATAGAACATTTGTTAATAATTATCCCAAACAGTTTGGGATTATTTTCTGGCAAAAATTCTGAGGTGTCTTTGATATTATGCTAATATGATTTATTCATCTAAGAAGGGTTTTTAAAAGTCAACGAGGGGAAATTAAGGATTGAATTCATGAGCAGGGCTGCATGTGTCTTATATAAGCAGTAAATGGAGCAGTAGACTTAATCTATTTAAACACATCGATCTTTAATTCCCTGAGCAGTTAAATTTAGGAGAACTCTCAGCAATGTGAAATCAATGATGTTGTATTATTGACTTTTGCTCTGACATTTTTGAGTTTAACTAGGCCCTTGTAATATTAAATCAGAGAACGAATAAGAATAAGTCAATTGCAGGCTTTAGTGAAAGTTAAGTAAAATATTTATTAACAGGATATAGTGAGGTTGAATCATGTCAATCACAGCAATCAAATAATGCCAGGTCTCTAATTAGTCACTACACCTCGGATCTTAGAGAATGAGTTGTCAAATTAGATGTATCCTGTAGCAGATCATTGAGCAGACAGGGCCACTGCATGTTCTGTTCCAGCCTGTCATTGTGTCTGGTTTTGACAGAGCCCCACCTGTGGCCTGTCGGTGTGTGTGTCACACTCTGACAA